>NC_034185.2:9573417-9743417 GCF_002021735.2 Oncorhynchus kisutch | reverse complement strand
TCGTTATGGTTTCTCTTTTTGATAACAACTGTTTAGATGCACCGATGAACATACAGCTGGCGGCAGCCGATATCTCTCTCTCTCTCTCTCTCTCTCTCTCTCTCTGTGGCTCCTAGACCTGTCCCTGTTCTGTTTGTTCCCTCTGGCTCACTGTTCGTCCAATCAGGGCATCACAGGAGAGCCAGAGGAGCCAGTCTCCAGGCCCAGTCATAATACAGCCTGCTGGGAGTCACAGTAACACACCCCCTCCCTCCTGTCCCCCACGCCACGCTCCATCATCACCACCCAGATAAAATTACAAAGAATACTGTTTTCATTGAGGATTTGTGTAAACTGTGGAGGCGGGTGTCTTCATTGTGGCGAGTCTTTCTTTGCTTTGTTTGTTTTTCTGTCTTTTGTGCTGGAGAGGAATTTGTTGTGGTCAGACTTGAAGAGGGTAATTCCGTCTCAGGTAAACAGAGATGCCTACTTGACATTAAAAGTGTACTGTAACTGTAGTGAAGCAACTGTTTGACACAGCAAAACCAACATAGCCTCTTCACACAGCCAACGTGGCAACGTGAGACTAAATCAAACCCACTTTTTGTGGGTGATTTGTTTCAGGTTACAATTCTTCTGTGATAGGGCAGTCCCTCTTAGAGCTCTTGACCTGTGTGACCAATCAGTGCTGCCACAAAGATGGGATTTCTTTCCTGACAATGGAACAGCTTCTATTCTACAACCTAGGGATTTGAAACTCCTTCGGGAAAATATAACAACTACATTCAAAATGTATTTTGCATGGGCACACACCCACGCACACACACACACAGACACACGCACACACGCACACACACACACACACACACACACACACACGCACACACACACACGCACACACACACGCACACACACACACCCACGCAAAGTGAGTCATTCGTTTGCTACGGCGGTTCATATTTCCCAGCATAATGCTCTGGGATAAACGCCACCACCAAAACCACTGTCCAACAACAATACAAGAAGGTGGAGAAGAGAGTCACACACACACACACACACACACACACACACACACACACACACACACACACACACACACACACACACACACACACACACACACACACACACACATACACACACACACATACACACACACACACACACAAAAGCAAAACAAAAGCACGGTTCAATCCAGGCATGAGGGAGGTTGAAACAGCGGGACAAAAGGATCCTGAGATAGATGGAGAGATGTCACAGTGGTTGAGCGCCTCAGTGATAAGACCTAGTCATGTTGAGAGGTAGAGAAAGGAATCTGTGACACACATCTGGGGGCCACAGGGGAGGCCGGGTGATACGGAGAAGCAGGGTAGAGTAGCGTATCTCTGCAGAGCCCCAAACAGAAGATAAGGGGTGTGTGTAGGGTGTTCCGTGTGTGTGTGCGTGTGTGTGTGCTTGCAAGTGTGTGTGTGTGGGTGTGTGTAGGGCAGTACGATTGGGTTGATAAGGAGTACCCCCCTCAGATTACATATGGACAGAGCAGCGATGTGAAGCTGTTCAGCTGGCAACATACAGTACAATCACACAAAGACATGCAGGAGCAGGAGGAGGAGGAGGATGAGGAGGAGGAGGAGGAGCAAGAGGAGGAGCAGGAAGAGGAGGTGGAGGATCAGGAGAAGGAAGAGGAGCAGGATGAGGAGCAGGAGAATTAGGAAGATGCGGAGCAGGATGAGAATTAGGAGGATGAGGAGCAGAAGGAGCAGGAGGAGGAGGAGCAGGAACAGGAGGAGGATGAGGAGCCGGGGAGGAGGAGGAGGCACAACACAGAGACAGATCTGATGGGCAGGATAAGAGCTGTATCTGAAAGGCGCCAGGACAGTATCACAGAGACTCCAAGAGTGACTCCAAGAAGTCTCCACACGACACACATGCAGACTTGCACGTGTGTTCACACACGCATGCACATAAACAGTAACCTGAGAAATGTCCAAGCACACACACAATGGCAGAGAGAGTGAGCCATACATTGTCCTCAGGGCGACCATAGTTGGGGCTGGTTGGCTGGCATATGGGCACACTTAAAGACATTCCAGGATGACTGAGGTGGAATAAAAGAGTGGAGAAGGAGAGGAACTATTTTGTTCTGAAGCTGAGTGGACTGTGGAGGAGAGGAGCTCTTGTGTTCTGAAGCTGAGTGGACTGTGGAGGAGAGGACCTCTTTTGTTCTGAAGCTGAGTGGACTGTGGAGGAGAGGACCTCTTTTGTTCTGAAGCTGAGTGGACTGTGGAGGAGAGGAACTATTTTGTTCTGAAGCTGAGTGGACTGTGAGTTGGTCAAAGATGGTGCTTTAGCCTTAAAATAGTTATTTTTTTAAATGGCTGCTGTGGCCAGTAATGGCTGACGGGAAACCATCCTATTGCTGTCTGAATGAGGCCTGGTGAAAACAGAACACTGCCAGACTGACTGGGTCTGAGGTTGCGGCCTGGTGAGAACAGAACACTGCCAGACTGACTGGGTCTGAGGTTGCGACTGTGAGGAATCTGAAGCAGCACTAACTACAGAGCTAGAGTTACAGAGGCTGAAGGAGGCTCTCAAACACTAACACATAACACACTAACCTCAGAGTAACACCGTTACATTCACAGAAATACAAAAAGCATGCTGTCACACTTTTCAGTTATTCAAGTGGGTATTGTGATGCCTAAAAGATCTCTCACCATTGGTGGTGAACGAGGGGAGTTTCTCTCTTACAATAGTGAGTTAAATTTCTGGAAAAGGGCATTATCATCCAATCAATAATGACTCATGTATTATGATTCCACCACCTGTCAGGTCCCGTCTCAGCTGTCTCAGATCCTTGGTGATGTCTTCAAACTTGACCTGGGCTGACAGGAACACATCCCGAGGCTCGGGGAGAGGGAACACACTTCTCTCTGTCCCAGCATTCTGGAGGGAAACAACAACAACATCAGAGTGACAACATCAACAACAATATCCAGTGATGACAACAACAACAACAACATCACCAACAACAACAGCAATAACAATGTTGATCAACATTCTAGAATGGAAGCAAAAAGCTAAACCAGAATGACCAGAAATCTACCAAACCAGCATAGATCAACCAAACCACCATAGACCAACCAAACCACCATAGACCAACCAAACCACCATAGACCAACCAAACCACCATAGACCAACCAAACCACCATAGACCAACCAAACCACCATAGATCAAACAAACCACTATAGATCAACCAAACCACCATAGATCAACCAAACCACCATAGACCAACCAAACCACCATAGACCAACCAAACCACCATAGACCAACCAAACTACCAAAGATCAACCAAACCACCATAGATCAACCAAACCACCATAGATCAACCAAACCACCATAGACCAACCAAACCACCATAAACCAACCAAACCACCATAGACCAACCAAACCACCATAGACCAACCAAACCACCATAGACCAACCAAACCACCATAGATCAACCAAACCACCATAGATCAACCAAACCACCATAGACCAACCAAACCACCATAGATCAAACAAACCACTATACATCAACCAAACCACCATAGATCAACCAAACCACCATAGACAAACCAAACCACCATAGACCAACTTTGTGTAAAAACATTCATCACAATAAAGTGACATTACCTCATCCAGATTGCGGAGATAGTATGATACCACGTAGTCGACCAGACTGATTCGATTGTCCTGAAACGAGCAAAGACACGACACATCAGAACGACATCAAGCAGAAGGTTAAAAAACACAATGCACATAATCAAAGGAAAGATCACTGCAAACAAACTCCACATGTGTCTGTCTTCTGCCTCAGGAAGCCTAGTGGTTAGAGCAGGTAGCCTAGTGGTTAGGGCAGGTAGCCTAGTGGTTAGAGCAGGTAGCCTAGTGGTTAGAGCAGGTAGTCTAGTGGTTAGAGCAGGTAGCCTAGTGGTTAGAGTAGATAGCCTAGTGGTTAGGGCAGGTAGCCTAGTGGTTAGAGCAGGTAGCCTAGTGGTTAGAGCAGGTAGCCTAGTGGTTGGAGCAGGTAGTCTAGTGGTTAGGGCAGGTAGCCTAGTGGTTAGAGCAGGTAGCCTAGTGGTTAGAGCAGGTAGCCTAGTGGTTAGGTAGCCTAGTGGTTAGAGTAGGTAGCCTAGTGGTTAGAGCAGGTAGCCTAGTGGTTAGAGCAGGTAGCCTAGTGGTTAGAGCAGGTAGCCTAGTGGTTAGAGCAGGTAGCCTAGTGGTTAGGTAGCCTAGTGGTTAGAGTAGGTAGCCTGTGGTTAGAGCAGGTAGCCTAGTGGTTAGAGCAGGTAGCCTAGTGGTTAGAGCAGGTAGACTAGTGGTTAGGGCAGGTAGTCTAGTGGTTAGGGCAGGTAGCCTAGTGGTTAGAGCAGGTAGCCTAGTGGTTAGAGCAGGTAGCCTAGTGGTTAGGTAGCCTAGTGGTTAGAGTAGGTAGCCTAGTGGTTAGAGCAGGTAGTCTAGTGGTTAGAGCAGGTAGCCTAGTGGTTAGAGCAGGTAGTCTAGTGGTTAGGGCAGGTAGCCTAGTGGTTAGAGCAGGTAGCCTAGTGGTTAGAGCAGGTAGCCTAGTGGTTAGGTAGCCTAGTGGTTAGGGCAGGTAGCCTAGTGGTTAGAGCAGGTAGCCTAGTGGTTAGGTAGCCTAGTGGTTAGGGCAGGTAGCCTAGTGGTTAGGGCAGGAAGCCTAGTGGTTAGAGCAGGTAGCCTAGTGGTTAGAGCAGGTAGTCTAGTGGTTAGGGCAGGTAGCCTAGTGGTTAGAGCAGGTAGCCTAGTGGTTAGAGCAGGTAGCCTAGTGGTTAGAGCATGTAGCCTAGCGGTTAGAGCAGGTAGCCTAGTGGTTAGGTAGCCTAGTGGTTCGAGTAGGTAGCCTAGTGGTTAGAGTAGGAAGCCTAGTGGTTAGAGCAGGTAGCCTAGCGGTTAGAGCAGGTAGCCTAGTGGTTAGGTAGCCTAGTGGTTAGAGCAGGTAGCCTAGTGGTTAGAGTAGGTAGCCTAGTGGTTAGAGTAGGAAGCCTAGTGGTTAGAGCAGGTAGCCTAGTGGTTAGGTAGCCTAGTGGTTAGAGTAGGTAGCCTATTGGTTAGAGCAGGTAGCCAAGTGGTTAGGTAGCTTAGTGGATAGAGTAGGAAGCCTAGTGGTTAGAGCAGGTAGCCTAGTGGTTAGGTAGCCTAGTGGTTAGAGTAGGTAGCCTAGTGGTTAGAGTAGGACGCCTAGTGGTTAGAGCAGATAGCCTAGCGGTTAGAGCAGGTAGCCTAGTGGTTAGGTAGCCTAGTGGTTAGAGCAGGTAGCCTAGTGGTTAGAGTAGGTAGCCTAGTGGTTAGAGTAGGAAGCCTAGTGGTTAGAGCAGGTAGCCTAGTGGTTAGGTAGCCTAGTGGTTAGAGTGGTAGCCTACTGGTTAGGTAGCCTAGTGGTTAGAGAAGGTAACCTAGTGGTTAGGGCAGGTAGCCTAGTGGTTAGAGCAGGTAGCCTAGTGGTTAGAGCAGGTAGTCTAGTGGTTAGAGCAGGTAGCCTAGTGGTTAGAGTAGATAGCCTAGTGGTTAGGGCAGGTAGCCTAGTGGTTAGAGCAGGTAGCCTAGTGGTTAGAGCAGGTAGCCTAGTGGTTAGAGCAGGTAGTCTAGTGGTTAGGGCAGGTAGCCTAGTGGTTAGAGCAGGTAGCCTAGTGGTTAGAGCAGGTAGCCTAGTGGTTAGGTAGCCTAGTGGTTAGAGTAGGTAGCCTAGTGGTTAGAGCAGGTAGCCTAGTGGTTAGAGCAGGTAGCCTAGTGGTTAGAGCAGGTAGCCTAGTGGTTAGGTAGCCTAGTGGTTAGAGTAGGTAGCCTAGTGGTTAGAGCAGGTAGTCTAGTGGTTAGGTAGCCTAGTGGTTAGGGCAGGTAGCCTAGTGGTTAGAGCAGGTAGCCTAGTGGTTAGAGCAGGTAGCCTAGTGGTTAGGTAGCCTAGTGGTTAGGGCAGGTAGCCTAGTGGTTAGAGCAGGTAGCCTAGTGGTTAGAGCAGGTAGCCTAGTGGTTAGGTAGCCTAGTGGTTAGGGCAGGTAGCCTAGTGGTTAGGGCAGGAAGCCTAGTGGTTAGAGCAGGTAGCCTAGTGGTTAGAGCAGGTAGTCTAGTGGTTAGAGCAGGTAGCCTAGTGGTTAGAGTAGATAGCCTAGTGGTTAGGGCAGGTAGCCTAGTGGTTAGAGCAGGTAGCCTAGTGGTTAGAGCAGGTAGCCTAGTGGTTAGAGCAGGTAGTCTAGTGGTTAGGGCAGGTAGCCTAGTGGTTAGGGCAGGTCGCCTAGTGGTTAGAGCAGGTAGCCTAGTGGTTAGAGCAGGTAGTCTAGTGGTTAGAGCAGGTAGCCTAGTGGTTAGAGTAGATAGCCTAGTGGTTAGGGCAGGTAGCCTAGTGGTTAGAGCAGGTAGCCTAGTGGTTAGAGCAGGTAGCCTAGTGGTTAGAGCAGGTAGTCTAGTGGTTAGGGCAGGTAGCCTAGTGGTTAGAGCAGGTAGCCTAGTGGTTAGAGCAGGTAGCCTAGTGGTTAGGTAGCCTAGTGGTTAGAGTAGGTAGCCTAGTGGTTAGAGCAGGTAGCCTAGTGGTTAGAGCAGGTAGCCTAGTGGTTAGAGCAGGTAGCCTAGTGGTTAGGTAGCCTAGTGGTTAGAGTAGGTAGCCTGTGGTTAGAGCAGGTAGCCTAGTGGTTAGAGCAGGTAGCCTAGTGGTTAGAGCAGGTAGACTAGTGGTTAGGGCAGGTAGTCTAGTGGTTAGGGCAGGTAGCCTAGTGGTTAGAGCAGGTAGCCTAGTGGTTAGAGCAGGTAGCCTAGTGGTTAGGTAGCCTAGTGGTTAGAGTAGGTAGCCTAGTGGTTAGAGCAGGTAGTCTAGTGGTTAGAGCAGGTAGCCTAGTGGTTAGAGCAGGTAGTCTAGTGGTTAGGGCAGGTAGCCTAGTGGTTAGAGCAGGTAGCCTAGTGGTTAGAGCAGGTAGCCTAGTGGTTAGGTAGCCTAGTGGTTAGGGCAGGTAGCCTAGTGGTTAGAGCAGGTAGCCTAGTGGTTAGAGCAGGTAGCCTAGTGGTTAGGTAGCCTAGTGGTTAGGGCAGGTAGCCTAGTGGTTAGGGCAGGAAGCCTAGTGGTTAGAGCAGGTAGCCTAGTGGTTAGAGCAGGTAGTCTAGTGGTTAGGGCAGGTAGCCTAGTGGTTAGAGCAGGTAGCCTAGTGGTTAGAGCAGGTAGCCTAGTGGTTAGAGCATGTAGCCTAGCGGTTAGAGCAGGTAGCCTAGTGGTTAGGTAGCCTAGTGGTTCGAGTAGGTAGCCTAGTGGTTAGAGTAGGAAGCCTAGTGGTTAGAGCAGGTAGCCTAGCGGTTAGAGCAGGTAGCCTAGTGGTTAGGTAGCCTAGTGGTTAGAGCAGGTAGCCTAGTGGTTAGAGTAGGTAGCCTAGTGGTTAGAGTAGGAAGCCTAGTGGTTAGAGCAGGTAGCCTAGTGGTTAGGTAGCCTAGTGGTTAGAGTAGGTAGCCTATTGGTTAGAGCAGGTAGCCAAGTGGTTAGGTAGCTTAGTGGATAGAGTAGGAAGCCTAGTGGTTAGAGCAGGTAGCCTAGTGGTTAGGTAGCCTAGTGGTTAGAGTAGGTAGCCTAGTGGTTAGAGTAGGACGCCTAGTGGTTAGAGCAGATAGCCTAGCGGTTAGAGCAGGTAGCCTAGTGGTTAGGTAGCCTAGTGGTTAGAGCAGGTAGCCTAGTGGTTAGAGTAGGTAGCCTAGTGGTTAGAGTAGGAAGCCTAGTGGTTAGAGCAGGTAGCCTAGTGGTTAGGTAGCCTAGTGGTTAGAGTGGTAGCCTACTGGTTAGGTAGCCTAGTGGTTAGAGAAGGTAACCTAGTGGTTAGAGCAGATAGGCTAGTGGTTAGAGTAGGTAGCCTAGTGGTTAGAGCAGGTAGCCTAGTGGTTAGAGTAGGTAGCCTATTGGTTAGAGCAGGTAGCCAAGTGGTTAGGTAGCTTAGTGGTTAGGGTAGGAAGCCTAGTGGTTAGAGCAGGTAGCCTAGTGGTTAGGTAGCCTAGTGGTTAGAACAGGTAGCCTAGTGGTTAGGTAGCCTAGTGGTTAGAGAAGGTAACCTAGTGGTTAGAGCAGATAGGCTAGTGGTTAGAGTAGGTAGCCTAGTGGTTAGAGCAGGTAGCCTAGTGGTTAGGCAGCCTATTGGTTAGAGCAGGTAGCCAAGTGGTTAGGTAGCTTAGTGGATAGAGTAGGAAGCCTAGTGGTTAGAGCAGGTAGCCTAGTGGTTAGGTAGCCTAGTGGTTAGAGTAGGTAGCCTAGTGGTTAGAGTAGGAAGCCTAGTGGTTAGAGCAGGTAGCCTAGCGGTTAGAGCAGGTAGCCTAGTGGTTAGGTAGCCTAGTGGTTAGAGCAGGTAGCCTAGTGGTTAGAGTAGGTAGCCTAGTGGTTAGAGTAGGAAGCCTAGTGGTTAGAGCAGGTAGCCTAGTGGTTAGGTAGCCTAGTGGTTAGAGTGGTAGCCTACTGGTTAGGTAGCCTAGTGGTTAGAGTAGGTAGCCTAGTGGTTAGAGTAGGTAGTCTAGTGGTTAGAGCAGGTAGCCTAGTGGTTAGAGTAGGTAGCCTATTGGTTAGAGCAGGTAGCCAAGTGGTTAGGTAGCTTAGTGGTTAGAGTAGGAAGCCTAGTGGTTAGAGCAGGTAGCCTAGTGGTTAGGTAGCCTAGTGGTTAGAGCAGGTAGCCTAGTGGTTAGGTAGCCTAGTGGTTAGAGAAGGTAACCTAGTGGTTAGAGCAGATAGGCTAGTGGTTAGAGTAGGTAGCCTAGTGGTTAGAGCAGGTAGCCTAGTGGTTAGGCAGCCTAGTGGTTAGAGCAGGTAGCGTAGTGGTTAGAAGAGGTAGCCTAGTGGTTAGAGTAGGTAGCCTAGTGGTTAGGGCAGGTAGCCTAGTGGTTAGAGCAGGTAGCCTAGTGGTTAGAGCAGGTAGCCTAGTGGTTAGAGCAGGAAGCCCAGTGGTTAGATCAGGAAGCCTAGCGGTTAGAGCAGGAAGCCTAGTGGTAAGAGTAGGTAGCCTAGTGGTTAGAGTAGGAAGCCTAGTGGTTAGATCAGGTAGCCTAGTGGTTAGGTAGCCTAGTGGTTAGAGAAGGTAGCCTAGTGGTTAGAGTAGGTAGGCTAGTGGTTAGAGTAGGTAGCCTAGTGGTTAGAGCAGGTAGCCTAGTGGTTAGGCAGCCTAGTGGTTAGAGCAGGTAGCCTAGTGGTTAGAAGAGGTAGCCTAGTGGTTAGAGCAGGTAGCCTAGTGGTTAGAGCAGGAAGCCTAGTGGTTAGATCAGGAAGCCTAGGGGTTAGAGCAGGAAGCCTAGTGGTTAGAGACAGGTAGCCTAGTGGTTAGATCAGGAAGCCTAGGGGTTAGAGCAGGTAGCCTAGTGGTTAGATCAGGAAGCCTAGGGGTTAGAGCAGGTAGCCTAGCGGTTAGAGCGTTGGGCCAGTAAATGAAAGTTTGCTAGATCAAATCCCGAGCTGACAAAGGAAAATATCTGTCGTTCTGCCCCTGAACAAGACAGTTGACCCACTGTTCCTATGCCGTCATTGTAAATAAGAATTTGTTCTTAACTGACTTGCCTAGTTAAATAAAGGGAAAATAAAAAATGATGCTATTGGATGGTACTGGAGAGGAACAGGATTTAGCTGTGAATGTGTACAAGACAAACTAATAATTCAGCCTTGGTATGTGTGTATACTGGGGTTACAATGTACACTAATCTGATTGTACACTATTCTGTGATTATGATTGTCAATCCAACACTTTAGCCATTACACCAAGGGGTTTGAACCTTTTTACATGAGGTTGTTAGGAATGATACTAAAGTCAGTACAATACTGTAGAGTTGAGACTTCATTACCCTGCTCTTGACGTCTTTCAGTTTGGGCAGGATCTCCAGCCCGAAACCGTCAGCCTGTCCTCTGGTCCTGTTGCCCCCGTTCATGTGGTTCCCCAGAGCTAGAACCAGACCCATTACTTCCCTCACACTGGAGGTCTCCAACAGATCCTACATTCAGAGATACCAACCTCCTGTTAACTTAGAGACTTTTGACTGCACTTCGGAACACTACAGATTCTTTTGAACAATGTGGTGTACAGTACACACGCTTCCTGTGGTTACTCTGTTACCGAGCCACCGAAATAGACCATGGAAATGAGGCCTGACACATAGGCTTGAATGTGTGTTTAAATGAGCACAGCAAGCTCCTCAATTCATCTGGTAGGGAATCGGGAATCTCTTAATATTCCTTATTATCTTGGAACTACCTTGCAGACGCGAGAGACGATGTCAACCTTCCGCTGTACGGAGGCGATGGCGTCTATGAAGACAGACTGGAAGATGATACATGAAGCTCTGCCTGGGAAGTCTGGTATCTGAGATAACTCATAGAGGAACCTAGAGACAACACAGGGAGACAGGAAGAAGACATGATGGAAGTTACATTCGAGTTTAGGGCAGAATTACCGTATAACCGACGGTTACGGATGAAGACCGTCTTGAAAATAAAATATCCATCATAACCGTTTAAGCTAAGCTTCCCCTAAAGTAAATTGAATTACATTTGCCAAAATTATAGAGCTTAAATACCCTATACAGAAATAAATACAATCATTCAAAATAGGCTACTACACCGGATCATTAGCTTCTTTAATAAAGAAACAACTAAGCTGTTTATTGTGTTATATCACTTAGTCTGAAGGACCGGCAATTTGGACCGCGAACGGCAAATACCAAATAGATGATTGTTGAGTTGCAAATGTCACTGAAAAGTAGAGAAGCCCAGCCAGGCATATCGCAATATTTTAAAATACAATCGCAGGAAAAGTTTGGAAAGCAAATGGCTCCTGCTGTAAAGAGATGACAATGAAAGGACTTCAATCTGTATTTAACTTGTCAACATTCTCAACTTAATTGAACAGTAGCCTGTCTTATTGGCACCAGCCATATCCCTGGTGAGTGGACATCTTCACTGTCTTATTGGCACCAGCCATATCTCTGGTGAGTGGACATCTTCACTGTGTTATTGGCACCAGCCATATCCCTGGTGAGTGGACATCTTCACTGTCTTATTGGCACCAGCCATATCCCTGGTGAGTGGACATCTTCACTGTCTTCATCATTGTTGGCTCACTGCCCCTTGAAGATTTGTTTTTGGATATATTTTTTAATATTCTCCTCCAGGTGAGATGGACATCAATTTGTATTTGTGTCTCTCCTTCACATATGCATTTATTTTATTTGACCTTTATTTAACTACACAAGTGGGATTTGAACTTGCAACCTTCCGGTTACTAGTCCAACACTCTAACCACTAGGCCACCCCGCCGCCCCATATGCTAATTATATGGATCCGACAACATCCTTTCTATTGATCTGTGGTTCAGTGTCAGCAGAGTAGGCTACCCTGTCATTTTTTGGGGTCAAATAATTGTAAAAATTATTCCGCTAATGTCTCCAGTCATATCAACTACAGTAGAATTGCATGAAATGTGTTTAGAAAAAGGGCACATTTTTCCCCATGCAAAGAAAGGAGAAGAACATATGTGATATAGCTTAGACCTACTCTACGTCACTACGTGCTGCATTGAACAGTAAATTAGATATTTTATTAGACGAATTTATGACTATCCAATCTGTTCATCACATTAGGAATAGTAAGCTACACTATATATACACAAAAGTATGTGGACACCCCTTCAAATTAGTGGATTCGGCTATTTCAGCCACACCCGTTGCTGACCGGTGAATAAAATCGAGCACACAAGAACTGTTCGTCTGAAGCTTCATGAAAAGGGTTTCCATGGCCGAGCAGCTGCACACGAGCCTAAGATCACCATGCGCAATGCCAAGCGACCAACATCTAGTGGAAAGCCTTCATTGATAAGTGGAGGCTGTTATAGCAGCAAAGAAGGGGACCAACTCCATATTAATATCCATAATTTTCGAATGAGATGTTTGACGATTAGGTGTCCACATACTTTTGATCATGTGGTATATCTTACATGCAGTAAGTCTGCAAATGCAAGGATGCATAGAGTGCTTTATTTATGATTTTTTGGTTGGTGAACCGTTGTGCCGTCTATGCTGCCTGGTACTGTGTGGCAATTATTTTCATGGTAAAATAAAATGTTCATTCAAATGATGCCAACTGATGTGGCTCATGAAATTAAATGTATATTTTGGAATGTCAGTTGAGTTTACCCAACAAATCACAGCACATATTGATTGGTACACTTCCTACTTTTACTTCCCGTTTTGTTCCAATGCATACACTTACAATCAAATCAAATGTTGTTTGTCACATGCTTCGTAAACAACAGGTGTAGACTAACAGTGAAATGCTTCGTAAACAACAGGTGTAGACTAACAGTGAAATGCTTCGTAAACAACAGGTGTAGACTAACAGTGAAATGCTTCGTAAACAACAGGTGTAGACTAACAGTGAAATGCTTACTTACAGGCCCTTCCCATCAAAGCAGAGGAATAAATACACAATGAGAAATGATAACTTGTCTATTATATACACGGGATACCAGAAACCGAGTCCATGTGCAGGGGTACGAGGTAATTGAGTTAGATCCAGTATGTACATATAGGTAGGGATAAAGCTACTAGGCAACAGGATAGATAATAAACAGTAGCAGCAGGATATGGGATGAGTCAAAATAATTAGTGCAAATAGGGTCAATGCAGATAGTCTGGGTAACTATTGGTTAACTATTTAACTAACTATGTCTTATGGCTTGGGAGTAGAAGCTGTTCAGGGTCCTGTTGGTTCCAGACTTGGTGCATTGGTACCGCTTGCTGTGCGGTAGCAGAGAAAACAGTCTATGACTTGGGCGGCTGGAGTCTTTGACAATTTTTAGGACCTTCCTCTGACACCACCTGGTATAGAGATCCTGGATGGCAGAACGCTTTTGCCCCAGCTATGCCGTACACACTACCCTCTGCAGCGCCTTGTAGTCGGATACCAAGCAGTTGCCATACCAAGTGGTGAGTCAAGATACTCTCAATGGTGCAGCTGTATAACTTTTGAGGATCTGAAGGTCCAAATTTTTAAGCCTCCTGAGTAGGAAGAGGCATTGTCATGCCCTATTCACTACTGTGTTGGTGTGTGTAGACCATGGTAATTCCTTAGTGATGTGGACACTGAGAAACTTGAAGCTGTCGACTTGCTTTGACGTGGAGATGGTGTTTTGACGTGGAGATGGTGCTTTGAGGTGGAGATGGTGCTTGAGGTGGAGATGGTGTCTTGAGGTGGAGATGGTGTCTTGAGGTGGAGCTACTCACAAGGTTTTCCCCAGCTATCACCCTCCACAGAAAGTTAAAAAGGTGATGAGAAGGGAAAGGAGAACACTCACTGTTCAGGTTTGTCCAGCAACTTGATCAGTTCCTCCTCTGAAGTGTGGTAGTGTCTCGTTATCTGCTCCAGCTCATCGGGCTGGGCTCTCTGGTAGGGCATCAAACAACACTTAACAAACTGAAGAGAGCTCAAAAGGCAAAAAAAAGGACAAGACAAGAAAGGAGTGGTACTCACGTTTTCATATAAGGCCTGGATGGTTTCCATGTCCACGATGGAGTTGTCCACCGTCAGCACAGCTACAGGAGTAAACAGGTTCATTGAGTCATGAGCGAAGGTAGTGCATGGATGGATACACAGTATACAGTGAATTGCATCTCTACCGGCCTGTGGGGTCACATAAGGGTATTTCTACGACTGGCGGGAGGCTGTAGGTGTAATTGTACGATTTTTTCCGCACAAAAAACTGAAGCCAACTCTCCTACACGATTCCCAAAGGTGTACTTTCACAGAGCTGAAATCCAACATGACTGGATCAGATTAAACATTTCAACAAAACATGGATGTTTCCCTGTTCTTAAAGTTGCTGCTGAAACCGATATATCTATGATATCCCAGTGGACAAGGTCTGTCTCCACATGATCAATGTTGGGCTGGTGAGAGGTGTGTGAGGGCCAGATACACACACACACACACACACACACACACACACACACACACACACACACACACACACACACACACACACACACACACACACCAAATCTAAAACTCTCCACTTCTGGGAAACTAATTGCTCCCTGCCACAGAAACCAAAGAGACCCACAGTGTAGATTCCTTCCCCTTAAGGTACTGTCTTTCCCAATTCAAATGGTAACTCAGAATCTGTTCCAAATGGCACACTATTCCCTATATAGTGCACTGCCTGGCCAGGGTCAAAAGCAGTGCACTTCAGTGCATTTGGGAAGTATTCAGACCTCTTGACTTGTTCCACATTTTGTTACGTTACAGCCTTATTCTAAAATGGATTAAATAGTTTTTTTTCCCTCTCATCTATCTATACACAATACCCCATAATGACATCACAATACCCCATAATGTCATCATAATACCCCATAATGAAAAAGCAAAAACAGGTTTTTAAAACTTTTTGCAAATGTATTCAAAATAAAAAACGGAAATATCACATTTACATAAGTATTCAGACACTTTACTCAGTACTTTGTTGAAGCACCTTTGGCAGCAATTACAGCCTCGAGTCTTCTTGGGTATGACGCTACAAGCTTGGCACACCTGAATTTGGGGAGTTTTCTCCCATTTTTCTCTGCAGATTCCCTGAAGCTCTGTCTGGATGGGGAGCGTCGCTGCACTATTATTTTCAGGTCTCTCCAGAGATGTTCGTTCGTGTTCAAGTCTGGACTGGCTGGGACACTCAAGGACGTTCAGAGACTTGTCCCGAAGCCACTCTTGTATTGTCTTGGCTGTGTGATTATGGTCATTGTTCTGTTGGAAGGTGAACCTTCGCCCCAGTCTGAGGTCCAGAGCGCTCTGGAGCAGGTTTTCATCAAGGATCTCTCTGTACTTTTCTCCGTTCATCTTTCCCTTGATCCTGACTAGTCTCCCAGTCCCTGCCACTGAAAAACGTCCCCACAGCATGATGCTGCCACTGCCATGCTTCACCGTAGGGATGGTTCCAGGTTTCCTCCAGACGTCAAGCTTGGCATTCAGGCCAAAGAGTGCAATCTTGGTTTCATCAGACCAGAGAATCTTGTTTCTCATGATCTGAGTCCTTTAGGTGCCTTTTTGGCAAACTCCAAGCAGGCTGTCATGTGCCTTTTCCTGAGTAGTGGCTTCCATCTAGCCATTCTACCATAAAGTCCTGATTGGTGTAGTGCTGCAGATATTGTTGTCCTTCTGGAATATTCTCCCATCGCCAAAGAGGAACTCTGGAGCTCTGTCAGAGTGACCATTGGGTTCTTTATCACCTCCCTGACCATGGCCCTTCTCCCCCGATTGCTCAGTTTGGCTGGGTGGCCAGGTCTAGGAAGAGTCTTAGTGGTTCCAAACTTCTTCCATTTTAGAAAGATGGAGGCCATTGTGTTCTTGGGGACCTTCAATGCTGCAGACATTTTTGGTACCCTTCCCGAAATTCCTGTCTCGGATCTCTACGGACAATTCCTCTGACCTCATGGCTTGGTTTATGCTCTGACAAGCACTATCAACTGTGGGACCTTACATAGACAGGTGTGTGATTTTCCAAATGCTGTTCAATCAATTGAATTCACAACAATTAAGTTATAGAAACATCTCAAGTATGATCAATGGAAACAGGATGCACCTGAGCTCAATTTCGAGTCTTTTAACAAATGTCTGAATACTTATGTAAATATGGTATTTCTGTGGAAAAAAATATTAAAAACTGTTCGCTTTGTCATTATGGGGTATTGTCTGTATATTGATGTGGAAAAACATTTATTTAATCAATTTTAGACCAAAGCTGTAATGTAACAAAATGTGGACAATGTCAAGGGGTCTGAAAACTTTCCGAATGCGCTGTTTATCCTGATGTTCCACTTGGTCTGACTAGATCAGATATGACAGTATTACAGTACAGCTGAATGGAGATTTGGTGGTGGTTGGAGTTAGGCCCTGTCTGTCTGTCTGTCTGTCTGTCTGCCTGTCTGTCTGTCTGTCTGTCTGTTTGAAGTCAGATACAGGGTAGAGGGGTCCAGAGTCAGACTTTAAGTTGTGGTTCAGATGACTCACTTGGTTGGAACATAGACTAGTGCTTGAGTGTGGGTTTGAGTCCTACACAGACCACACATATTGAATATTCTGTATGTGTAAACTGCTACTTGTGTCATCTTAGATTAAGTTGTGGGTTCGCATCCTACATGTGCCACATAGACATGTAGCTACTATTTATGTAATAGTTTTGGATAAAGGCCTCTATTGAATCTCTAAAATTAAGTTTTTAAAAAAGAGGGTAGAGAGAGTATGCACCCTTCTTCTCAGAGATGATTTTAGGTACATAGTACATGCCAGGGTTTTCAAACCTCACCTCAGGGACGCCAGACATGTCACAATGTTGCTGTAACCCTGAAAAGCTCACCTGATTCACCTAATCAAGGGCTTGATAATGCCACTCACCTTGCTGTATGTCATTCATCTCCAGGTGCAGACTAGAGATGAGTATCCCTACAGCCTGGGAACGCTTCCCATCCAGCAGCTTGATGACCTGACCAGGGAGAAGAAGACAACACTGTCACCATGACAGCAGTAGAGCTCAACTGACTAGGTAAGAGGAAGGGAGGTGGACTAATGGAAGACTAATGAAGGGGTTGATCATTAATGGAGACCAGAGCCTCTCTCTCTTTCTCCTCTCACTCTCCTCTCTCTCTCTCTCTCCTCTCTCTCCACCCCCTCTCTTTCTCTCTCACTCCCTGATGGAGACCAGAGCCTCTCTCTCCTCTCTCTCAACCCCCTCTGTATTTCTCCCTTTCTCTTGTCTCCCCCTTCCTCTCTCTCTCTCTCTCTCCTCTCTCTCCCCCTCCTCTCTCTCCACCTCCTCTCTCTTTCTATCTTTCTCTTGCCTCCCCCTCCCTCCACCCCTTGCTTTCTCTAGTCTCCCCCTTCCTTCCTTCCTCTCTCTCTCTCTCTCTCTCTCTCTCTCTCTCTCTCTCTCTCTCTCTCTCTCTCTCTCTCTCTCTCTCTCTCCTGTCTCTCACCTCCTCTCTCTCTCTCTCTCTCTCTCTCTCTCTCTCTCGCTCTCTCTCTCTCCACCTCCTCTCTCTCTCTCCTCTCTCTCCACCTCCCCCCCCCTCTCTCTCTCTCTCTCTATCTCTCTCTCCTCTCTCTCCTCTCTCTCTCTCTCTCCTCTCTCACTCTCTCGCACTCTCTCGCTCTCTCTCTCTCTCCTCTATCTCTCTCTCTCTCTCCTCTCTCTCTCTCTCTCTCCTCTCTCTCCCCCTCTCTCCTCTCTCTCTCCTCTCTCTCTCCACCTCCTCTCTCTCTCCACCTCCTCTCTCTCTCCTCTCTCTCTCTCTCCTCTCTCTCCACCTCCTCTCTCTCTCTCTCCACCTCCTCTCTCTCTCTCCTCTCTCTCTCTCTCTCTCTCTATCTCTCTCTCTCCTCTCTCTCTCTCTCTCTCCTCTCTCCACCTCCTCTCTCTCTCTCTCTCCTCTCTCTCTCTCTCTCCTCTCTCTCTCTCCTCTCTCTCCACCTCCTCTCTCTCTCTCTCTCTCCTCTCTCATCATGGATGACTATACTATAGATAGATGACCATGGAGAATTCATCATGGCTGACTATACTATAGATAGATGACCATGGTGACTTCATCATGGCTGACTATACTATAGATAGATGACCATGGAGACTTAATCATGGCTGACTATAGATAGATGACCATAGTGATTTCATCATGGCTGACTATAGATAGATGACCATGGAGACTTCATCATGGCTGACTATAGATAGATGACCATGGTGACTTCATCATGGCTGACTATACTATAGATAGATGACCATGGAGACTTCATTATGGCTGACTATAGATAGATGACCATGGAGACTTCATCATGGCTGACTATAGATAGATTACCATGGAGACTTCATCATGGCTGACTATAGATAGATGACCATGGAGACTCCATCATGGCTGACTATACTACAGATAGATGACCATGAGACTTCATCATGGCTGACTATAGATAGATGACCATGGAGACTTCATCATGGCTGACTATAGATAGATGACCATGGAGACTTCATCATGGCTGACTATACTATAGATAGATGACCATGGTGACTTCATCATGGCTGACTATAATGTAGATCGATGACCATGGAGACTTCATCATGGCTGACTATAGATAGATGACCATGGAGACTTCATCATGGCTGACTATAGATAGATGACCATGGAGACTTCATCATGGCTGACTATACTGTAGATAGAATACCATGGAGACTTCATCATGGCTGACTATAGATAGATGACCATGGAGACTTCATCATGGCTGACTATAGATAGATGACCATGGAGACTTCATCATGGCTGACTATAGAAAGATGACCATGGAGACTTCATCATGGCTGACTATAGATAGATGACCATGGAGACTTCATCATGGCTGACTATACTATAGATAGATGACCATGGAGACTTCATCATTGCTGACTATACTGTAGATAGATGACCATGGAGACTTCATCATGGCTGACTATACTATAGATAGATGACCATGGAGACTTCATCATGGCTGACTATAGATAGATGACCATAGTGACTTCATCATGGCTGACTATAGATAGATGACCATGGAGACTTCATCATGGCTGACTATACTATAGATAGATGACCATGGTGACTTCATCATGGCTGACTATACTGTAGATCGATGACCATGGAGACTTCATCATGGCTGACTATAGATATATGACCATGGAGACTTCATCATGGCTGACTATAGATAGATGACCATGGAGACTTCATCATGGCTTACTATACTATAGATAGATGACCATGGTGACTTCATCATGGCTGACTATACTGTAGATCGATGACCATGGAGACTCCATCATGGCTGACTATACTACAGATAGATGACCATGGAGACTTCATCATGGCTGACTATAGATAGATGACCATGGAGACTTCATCATGGCTGACTATAGATAGATGACCATGGAGACTTCATCATGGCTGACTATACTATAGATAGATGACCATGGTGACTTCATCATGGCTGACTATAATGTAGATCGATGACCATGGAGACTTCATCATGGCTGACTATAGATAGATGACCATGGAGACTTCATCATGGCTGACTATAGATAGATGACCATGGAGACTTCATCATGGCTGACTATACTGTAGATAGAATACCATGGAGACTTCATCATGGCTGACTATAGATAGATGACCATGGAGACTTCATCATGGCTGACTATAGATAGATGACCATGGAGACTTCATCATGGCTGACTATAGAAAGATGACCATGGAGACTTCATCATGGCTGACTATAGATAGATGACCATGGAGACTTCATCATGGCTGACTATACTATAGATAGATGACCATGGAGACTTCATCATTGCTGACTATACTGTAGATAGATGACCATGGAGACTTCATCATGGCTGACTATACTATAGATAGATGACCATGGAGACTTCATCATGGCTGACTATAGATAGATGACCATAGTGACTTCATCATGGCTGACTATAGATATATGACCATGGAGACTTCATCATGGCTGACTATAGATAGATGACCATGGAAACTTCATCATGGCTGACTATACTATAGATAGATGACCATGGTGACTTCATCTTGGCTGACTATACTATAGATAGATGACCATGGAGACTCCATCATGGCTGACTATAGATATATGACCATGGAGACTTCATCATGGCTGACTATAGATAGATGACCATGGAGACTTCATCATGGCTTACTATACTATAGATAGATGACCATGGTGACTTCATCATGGCTGACTATACTGTAGATCGATGACCATGGAGACTCCATCATGGCTGACTATACTACAGATAGATGACCATGGAGACTTCATCATGGCTGACTATAGATAGATGACCATGGAGACTTCATCATGGCTGACTATAGATAGATGACCATGGAGACTTCATCATGGCTGACTATACTATAGATAGATGACCATGGTGACTTCATCATGGCTGACTATAATGTAGATCGATGACCATGGAGACTTCATCATGGCTGACTATAGATAGATGACCATGGAGACTTCATCATGGCTGACTATAGATAGATGACCATGGAGACTTCATCATGGCTGACTATACTGTAGATAGAATACCATGGAGACTTCATCATGGCTGACTATAGATAGATGACCATGGAGACTTCATCATGGCTGACTATAGATAGATGACCATGGAGACTTCATCATGGCTGACTATAGAAAGATGACCATGGAGACTTCATCATGGCTGACTATAGATAGATGACCATGGAGACTTCATCATGGCTGACTATACTATAGATAGATGACCATGGAGACTTCATCATTGCTGACTATACTGTAGATAGATGACCATGGAGACTTCATCATGGCTGACTATACTATAGATAGATGACCATGGAGACTTCATCATGGCTGACTATAGATAGATGACCATAGTGACTTCATCATGGCTGACTATAGATATATGACCATGGAGACTTCATCATGGCTGACTATAGATAGATGACCATGGAAACTTCATCATGGCTGACTATACTATAGATAGATGACCATGGTGACTTCATCTTGGCTGACTATACTATAGATAGATGACCATGGAGACTCCATCATGGCTGACTATAATACAGATAGATGACCATGGAGACTTCATCATGGCTGACTATAGATAGATGACCATGGAGACTTCATCATGGCTGACTATAGATAGATGACCATGGAGACTTCATCATGGCTGACTATACTATAGATAGATGACCATGGTGACTTCATCATGGCTGACTATAATGTAGATCGATGACCATGGAGACTTCATCATGGCTGACTATAGATAGATGACCATGGAGACTTCATCATGGCTGACTATAGATAGATGACCATGGAGACTTCATCATGGCTGACTATACTGTAGATAGAATACCATGGAGACTTCATCATGGCTGACTATAGATAGATGACCATGGAGACTTCATCATGGCTGACTATAGATAGATGACCATGGAGACTTCATCATGGCTGACTATAGAAAGATGACCATGGAGACTTCATCATGGCTGACTATAGATAGATGACCATGGAGACTTCATCATGGCTGACTATACTATAGATAGATGACCATGGAGACTTCATCATTGCTGACTATACTGTAGATAGATGACCATGGAGACTTCATCATGGCTGACTATACTATAGATAGATGACCATGGAGACTTCATCATGGCTGACTATAGATAGATGACCATAGTGACTTCATCATGGCTGACTATAGATAGATGACCATGGAGACTTCATCATGGCTGACTATACTATAGATAGATGACTATGGTGACTTCATCATGGCTGACTATACTGTAGATCGATGACCATGGAGACTTCATCATGGCTGACTATTGATATATGACCATGGAGACTTCATCATGGCTGACTATAGATAGATGACCATGGAGACTTCATCATGGCTGACTATACTGTAGATCGATGACCATGGAGACTTCATCATGGCTGACTATTGATATATGACCATGGAGACTTCATCATGGCTGACTATAGATAGATGACCATGGTGACTTCATCATGGCTGACTATACTGTAGATCGATGACCATGGAGACTTCATCAATGCTGACTATAGATAGATGACCATGGAGACTTCATCATGGCTGACTATAGATAGATGACCATGGAGACTTCATCATGGCTGACTATACTGTAGATCGATGACCATGGAGACTTCATCATGGCTGACTATAGATAGATGACCATGGAGACTTCATCATGGCTGACTATAGATAGATGACCATGGAGACTTCATCATGGCTGACTATACTATAGATAGATGACCATGGAGACTTCATAATGGCTGACTATACTATAGATAGATGACCATGGAGACTTCATCATGGCTGACTATACTGTAGATAGATGACCATGGAGACTTCATCATGGCTGACTATAGATAGATGACCATAGTGACTTCATCATGGCTGACTATAGATAGATGACCATGGAGACTTCATCATGGCTGACTATAGATAGATGACCATGGAGACTTCATCATGGCTGACTATACTATAGATAGATGACCATGGTGACTTCATCATGGCTGACTATACTGTAGATCGATGACCATGGAGACTTCATCATGGCTGACTATAGATAGATGACCATGGAGACTTCATCATGGCTGACTATAGATAGATGACCATGGAGACTTCATCATGGCTGACTATAGATAGATGACCATGGAGACTTCATCATGGCTGACTATACTGTAGATCGATGACCATGGAGACTTCATCATGGCTGACTATAGATAGATGACCATGGAGACTTCATCATGGCTGACTATAGATAGATGACCATGGAGACTTCATCATGGCTGACTATAGATAGATGACCATGGAGACTTCATCATGGCTGACTATAATATAGATAGATGACCATGGTGACTTCATCATGGCTGACTATAATATAGATAGATGACCATGGTGACTTCATCATGGCTGACTATAATGTAGATCGATGACCATGGAGACTTCATCATGGCTGACTATAGATAGATGACCATGGAGACTTCATCATGGCTGACTATAGATAGAATACCATGGAGACTTCATCATGGCTGACTATAGATAGATGACCATGGAGACTTCATCATGGCTGACTATAGATAGATGACCATGGAGACTTCATCATGGCTGACTATAGATAGATGACCATGGAGACTTCATCATGGCTGACTATAGAAAGATGACCATGGAGACTTCATCATGGCTGACTATAGATAGATGACCATGGAGACTTCATCATGGCTGACTATACTATAGATAGATGACCATGGAGACTTCATCATTGCTGACTATACTGTAGATAGATGACCATGGAGACTTCATCATGGCTGACTATACTATAGATAGATGACCATGGAGACTTCATCATGGCTGACTATAGATAGATGACCATAGTGACTTCATCATGGCTGACTATAGATAGATGACCATGGAGACTTCATCATGGCTGACTATACTATAGATAGATGACTATGGTGACTTCATCATGGCTGACTATACTGTAGATCGATGACCATGGAGACTTCATCATGGCTGACTATAGATATATGACCATGGAGACTTCATCATGGCTGACTATAGATAGATGACCATGGAGACTTCATCATGGCTGACTATACTATAGATAGATGACCATGGTGACTTCATCATGGCTGACTATACTGTAGATCGATGACCATGGAGACTTCATCATGGCTGACTATAGATAGATGACCATGGAGACTTCATCATGGCTGACTATAGATAGATGACCATGGAGACTTCATCATGGCTGACTATAGATAGATGACCATGGAGACTTCATCATGGCTGACTATACTGTAGATCGATGACCATGGAGACTTCATCATGGCTGACTATAGATAGATGACCATGGAGACTTCATCATGGCTGACTATAGATAGATGACCATGGAGACTTCATCATGGCTGACTATACTATAGATAGATGACCATGGAGACTTCATCATGGCTGACTATACTATAGATAGATGACCATGGAGACTTCATCATGGCTGACTATACTGTAGATAGATGACCATGGAGACTTCATCATGGCTGACTATAGATAGATGACCATGGCGACTTCATCATGGCTGACTATACTATAGATAGATGACCATGGAGACTTCATCATGGCTGACTATAGATAGATGACCATAGTGACTTCATCATGGCTGACTATAGATAGATGACCATGGAGACTTCATCATGGCTGACTATAGATAGATGACCATGGAGACTTCATCATGGCTGACTATACTATAGATAGATGACCATGGTGACTTCATCATGGCTGACTATACTGTAGATCGATGACCATGGAGACTTCATCATGGCTGACTATAGATAGATGACCATGGAGACTTCATCATGGCTGACTATACTGTAGATAGATGACCATGGAGACTTCATCATGGCTGACTATACTATAGATAGATGACCATGGAGACTTCATCATGGCTGACTATAGATAGATGACCATAGTGACTTCATCATGGCTGACTATAGATAGATGACCATGGAGACTTCATCATGGCTGACTATAGATATATGACCATGGAGACTTCATCATGGCTGACTATACTATAGATAGATGACCATGGTGACTTCATCATGGCTGACTATACTGTAGATCGATGACCATGGAGACTTCATCATGGTTGACTATAGATAGATGACCATGGAGACTTCATCATGGCTGACTATAGATAGATGACCATGGAGACTTCATCATGGCTGACTATAGATAGATGATAATGGAGACTTCATCATGGCTGACTATACTGTAGATAGATGACCATGGAGACTTCATCATGGCTGACTATAGATAGATGACCATGGCGACTTCATCATGGCTGACTATACTATAGATAGATGACCATGGAGACTTCATCATGGCTGACTATAGATAGATGACCATAGTGACTTCATCATGGCTGACTATAGATAGATGACCATGGAGACTTCATCATGGCTGACTATAGATAGATGACCATGGAGACTTCATCATGGCTGACTATAGATAGATGACCATGGAGACTTCATCATGGCTGACTATAGATAGATGACCATGGAGACTTCATCATGGCTGACTATACTATAGATAGATGACCATGGTGACTTCATCATGGCTGACTATAATGTAGATCGATGACCATGGAGACTTCATCATGGCTGACTATAGATAGATGACCATGGAGACTTCATCATGGCTGACTATAGATAGATGACCATGGAGACTTCATCATGGCTGACTATACTGTAGATAGAATACCATGGAGACTTCATCATGGCTGACTATAGATAGATGACCATGGAGACTTCATCATGGCTGACTATACTGTAGATAGATGACCATGGAGACTTCATCATGGCTGACTATACTATAGATAGATGACCATGGAGACTTCATCATGGCTGACTATAGATAGATGACCATAGTGACTTCATCATGGCTGACTATAGATAGATGACCATGGAGACTTCATCATGGCTGACTATAGATATATGACCATGGAGACTTCATCATGGCTGACTATACTATAGATAGATGACCATGGTGACTTCATCATGGCTGACTATACTGTAGATCGATGACCATGGAGACTTCATCATGGTTGACTATAGATAGATGACCATGGAGACTTCATCATGGCTGACTATAGATAGATGACCATGGAGACTTCATCATGGCTGACTATAGATAGATGATAATGGAGACTTCATAAACTCATTTTTCAACAAGCATTTTCTGATCAGGTTTCTGGAACAAAAGTTATACAATTACTTCACATCAAGAACTATCATGTTCATTCAAGGAGCAAATGCACAGACACGTTTTGGCATCCAGAAATAAAACATGAATACATTATATTTTGGACTAGAACCATAGCTTCAGTTAGCCTGGGAATCCAAACTGAATTCATAGTTAATTTAATGAAGACATTAAACAATAGTGAAACTGAATTCCATGTGGATTTCCAGGCTACATTTCAGCAACTGTAAATCCAGACATCAGTCCCCTCTAGAGGTCAACAGACACCTTGTCACTCCATATTGTGCTACATAGGGAAAGCAGAAACCTGGTGAGCTGCACAACTGAATTCACTCACCCGAAATGTGTCTTTCACATTTAACCCAACCCCCCCTGAATCAGAGAGGAGCCTCACAGTACCTTCTTGGCCTTGGCTTTCTTCTCATAGGCCTCTGACAGAGGTTTTTTCTTGGTCTGCAAGGTGGTCTTGGAGAACAGATCTTCAAACTCTGTGGTGTTGATGATGTCTGGTTCCACAAGAGAGTTCCACAGTGTGTCCTTACTGAGAAAGAGAGAGAGAGAGAGAGAGAGAGAGGTAGAGAGAGAGAGGTAGAGAGAGAGTGGTAGAGAGAGAGTGGTAGAGAGACGTGGAGAGAGCGATAGAGAGAGAGAGAGTGATAGAGAGAAAGAAAGAGAGGGAGAGAGAAAGAGATAGAGAGAAAGAAAGAGAGAGAGAGAGAGAGAGAGAGAGAGAGAGAGAGAGAGGGAGAGTGATAAAAAGAGAGGTATATACCAGGTCTGAGGTCATCTGCCTTTGGCCAAAAGAGCAGGTACCCAGACTTCATCAGAGAAATTGGAAATACAGACATTGTCATCCTACAAGAAACATGGTATGAAGGAGACGGACCCACTGGTTGACCTCTAGGTTACAGAGATCTGGTGGTCACAGCCACCAAACTACCAGGTGTGAAACAGACATTGTTGGTATAGAGCAGACCTAACTCACTCCATTAAATTAGTCAAAACAGGAACATTTTACATCTGGCTAGAAATTAAGATGGAAATTATCTCAACAGGGAAAAATGCCCTCATGTGTGATACCTATATCCCCCACTAGCATCCCCATACTTTAACAATGACAGCTTCTCCATCCTAGAATGGGAGATTAACAATTTCCAGCCCCAGAGCCATGTACTAGTCTGTGGCGACCTACTGTAAATGCCAGAACTGGACAAGAATCTGACTTTGAGGGGACTCCTACGGTAGGTACACCTATAGCTCATCTTTTGGCAGTAGACTACTTTATAAACTGATCTCAACCCAGAGCGTCAGCCAGTCCACTGATACCCCTATCAGATCACAGCAAAATCACACTCTACTAGAACAGAGCTATGCTCAATCATGAGACATCAAAGCCAGGGGAGCTTAATAATATTAAGAAATGCTATAGATGGAAGGAAAGTAGTGTGGAAACCTACCAAAAAACAATTAGGCAACAACACATTCAATCCATTCTAGACAATTTCCTGGACAAAATGTTTCACTGTAATAGTGAAGGTGTAAACTTAACAGTAGAATACCTAAACAGTATATTTGACCTCTCAGCTTCCCTATTAAATCTAGAAATTCCAAGCTAAACAACCTAAGAAAATGAACAACAATGACAAATGGTTTGATGAAGAATGCAAAAACCTAAGAAAGAAATTGAGAAACTTGTCCAACCAAAAACATAGAGACACAGAAAACCTGAGTCTACGCCTTCACTATGGCGAATCACTAAAACAATACAGAAATAAACTACAGAAAAAGAATGAACAGCACGTCAGAATTCAGCTCCATGTAATTGAAGAATCTATAGAATCTAACCACTTCTGGGAAAATGTGAAAACACTAAACAAACAACACAAATAGCTATCTATCCAAAACAGAGATGTCTGGGTAAACCACTTCTCCAATCTATTTGGATATAAAACAAAGACCAAACAGCAAAAGCATATGCATGATCAAATTAAAATCTTAGAATCAACTATTAAAGACTACCAGAATCCAATGGTTTCTACAATTTCATTGAATGAACTACAGGAAAAAATACAAACTCTCCAACCCAAAAAGGCCTGTGTTGTTGATGAAATTATAAAAAATACAGACAACAAATTCCAATTGGCAATAGTTAAACTCTTTAACATCATCTTCAGCTCTGGCATCTTCCCCAATATTTGGAACCAAGGACTGATCACTCCAATCCACAAAAGTGGAAACAAATTTGACCCCAATAACTACCGTGGGATATGCATCAACAGCAACCTTGGGGAAATCCTCTGCATTGTCATTAAGCAAATGTCAAATTGGCATTTTACCAAATTACCGTACGACGGACCATGTATTCACCCTGCACACCCTAATTGACACACAGACAAATCAAAACAAAGGCAAAGTCTTCTCATGCTTTGTTGATTTCACAAACGCTTTCGATTCATTTTGCCATGAGGGTCTGCTATACAAATTGATGGAAAGTGGTGTTGGGGGGAAAAACATACAACATTATAAAATCAAGTGATTAAAACTGTCAAAAGAACAACACTTCTTTCCACCGTGTGGGGGGTGAGACAGGGATGCAGCTTAAGCCCCACCCTTTCAATATACACTACCGTTCAAAAGTTTGGCGTCACTTAGAAATGGCCTTGTTTTTGAAAGAAAAGCACATTTGTTTGTCCATTAAAATAACATCAAATTGATTTTAAAAAATACAGTGTAGACACTGTTAATATTGTAAATGACTATTGTAGCTGGAAACAGCTGATTTTTTTATGAAATATCTACATAGGCGTACAGAGGCCCATTTTCAGCAACCATCACTCCTGTGTTCCACTGGCACATTGTGTTAGCTAATCCAAGTTGATCATTTTAAAAGACTAATTGATCATTAGAAATCCCTTTTGCAATTATATTAGCACAGCTGAAAACTGTTGTTCTGATTAAAGAAGGAAAACGTTGCCTTCTTTAGACTAGGTGAGTATCTGGAGCATCAGCATTTGTGGGTTCGATTACAGGCTCGAAATGTCTCAACATCAACAGTGGAGAGGCGTCTCAGGGATGCTGGCCTTCTAGGCAGAGTTCCTCTGTCCAGTCTCAACGTCAACAGTGGAGAGGCGTCTCGGGATGCTGGCCTTCTAGGCAGAGTTCCTCTGTCCAGTCTCAACGTCAACAGTGGAGAGGCGTCTCGGGGATGCTGGCCTTCTAGGCAGAGTTCCTCTGTCCAGTCTCAACGTCAACAGTGAAGAGACTACTCCGGGTTACTGGCCTTCTAGGCAGAGGTTCCTCTGTCCAGTCTCAACGTCAACAGTGAAGAGACTACTCCGGGTTACGGGCCTTCTAGGTAGAGTTGCAAAGAAATACTGTCCAATTAAAATAAAAGATGAAGATGGGCAAAAGAACACAGACACTGGACAGAGGAAGATGGAAAAAAGTGTTATGGATAGATTCATCTAAGTTTGAGGTGTTCGGATCACAAAGAAGAACATTTGTGAGATGGAGAAAAAATGAAAAGATGCTGGAGGAGTGCTTGACGCCATCTGTTAAGCATGGTGGAGGCAATGTGTTTGGTCTGGGGGTGCTTTGGTAGTGGTAAAGTGGGAGATTTGTACAGGATAAAAGGGATCTTGAAGAAGGAAGGCCATCACTACATTTTGCAACACCATACCATACCCTGTGTCGGCGCTTAATTGGAGCCAATTTCCTCCTACAGCAGAACAATGACCCAAAGCACAGCACCAAACTATGCAAGAACTATTTAGGGAAGAAGTAGTCAGCTGGTATACTGTCTATAATGGAGTGGCCAGCACAGTCACCGGATCTCAACCCAATTGAGCTGTTGTGGGAGCAGCTTGACCGTATGGTACGTAGATGTGCCCATCAAGCCAATCCAATTTATGGGAGGTGCTTCAGGAAGCATGGGGTGAAATCTCTTCAGATTACCTCAACAAATTGACAACTAGAATGCCAAAGATCTGCAAGGCTGTAATTGCTGCAAATGGAGGATTTTTTGATGAAAGCAAAGTTTGAAGGACACAATTATTATTTAAATTAAAAATCATTATTTATAACCTTGTCAACGTCTTGACTATATTTCCTATTCATTTTGCAACTAATTTCATGTATGTTTTCATGGAAAACAAGGACATTTCTAAGTGACCCCGAACTTTTGAACGGTAGTGTATATATCAACGAATTGGAGAGGACACTAGAACAGCCTGCAGCACCCGGCCTCACCCTACTAAAGTCTGAAGTCAAATATCTACTGATTGCTAATGATCTGGTGCTTCTGTCCCCAACCAAGGAGGACCTACAGCTCTTCTTCTACACATATTCTGTCCGACCTGGGCCCTGACAGTAAATCTCACTAAGACAAAAATAATGGTGTTCCAAAAAAGGTCCAGTTGCCAGGAATACGAATAGTGTTCCTGGCAAAAGGCATCACTGCTGTACCTGGTTCGAATCCAGGCTACATCACATCCGGTTGTGATTGGGAGTCCCATAGGCTGGCGCACAATTGGTCTGGGTTTGGCCGGGGTAGGCCGTCATTGTTAAATAATAATTTGTTCTTAACTGATGGCCTAGTTAAATTAAATAAACAACAATCTAAAAAACAAGGCAGGAAGGGCCTTCAATGCCATCATAAGGAACATACAATTTGACATACCAATTAGGATCTGTCTAAAAATAAAGTTATTGAACCCATTCCCCTTCACGGTTGTGAGGTCTGGGGTCCGCTTACCAACTCACAAAATGGGACAAAGATCAAATTGAGACTCTGCATGCAGCATTCTGCAAAACTATCCTCTCTGTGCAACGTAAAACACAAAATAATGCATGCTGAGCAGAATTAGGCTGATACCCGCTAATTATCAAAATCCAGAAAAGAGACGTAATATTCTACAACCACCTAAAAGGAAGCAATTCCCAAACCTTCCATAATAAAGCCATCGCCTACAGAGAAATGAACCTGGTGAAGAACCCCCTAAGCAAGCTGGTCCTGGGGCTCTGTTCACAAACACAAACAGACCCCACAGATCCCCAGGACAGCAGCCCAATTAGACCCAACCAAATCATGAGAAAACAAAAAGAGAATTACTTGACATTGGAAAGAATTTACAAAAAAACAGACCAAACTAGAATGCTATTTGGCCATAAACAGAGAGTACACATTGGCAGAATACCTGACCCTGTGACTAACCCTAAATTAAGGAAATCTTTGACTATGTACAGACTCAGTGAGTGTAGCCTTGCTATTGAGAAAGGCTGCCGAAGACAGACCTTCTCTTCTTCTCAAGAGAAGAAACATATGTTTCACTCCCACAGAGAGAGAAATAAGTCTAGATCAAAAACATAGTGATTAAGAATAACAAGTTGTGGCCAGATATACTGGCCCTTTTCTAAAATAAACCCTTATTTCTTCACAAATAAATTGAAATGGAAAAGAATGTTATAGGATTGTCAACATTGCAGAAGCAATTTTAGGAGCAATTTAGGAGCAGATTATTAAGGTTTTTTGGAGTGCAATGTTCAACCCAGTGTCCAAGTACTGTATCTCTGTTGTGGGTCTTCCAGCGGGACAACAACCCCAATCAAACATTAAAAAGCACCCAGGACAGCAAAGTCCAGATCCCATCTATCCCATCTATCCCATCTATCCCATCTATCCCATCTATCCCATCTATCCCATCAAATCCCATCTAAACCCTATGGAGAGATCTGAAAATAATTTTGTCCATGCCATTTGTTCATATTTTCTATAAAAAAATAAATAAAATAAAAATCTTAGTTTACAAAAATAAATAGGTTCTACAATGTTGAAAATCCATTCACATGGTGTGGAGACCCAAAATTTTCTTCAATTTCAACAGATTTTTTTTTTCTTCTTCTCTCTTCTTTTCTCTCGTGCAATCACCACCAGGATGAAAAACCGTCCAGGGAGGCTGTTGGAACAACAGCAACTTAACACGAGCCACACTCGTAACATAACCGTTTGCAGTTGTCTACATTTGCTGGATGGAGAGCTGTGGGTGGGTACAAGTTCGTTCCAAAGGTTTCAGATTAAAATGCAACAGTAGAGAGGCTGGCCAAGGGATTGGACGACACACAAATCAATGCCTGCTGTATTACTGGCAGACGACACTAAATTGTCTACTGTACAGCCACCCAAAACGTTTATACCAGACTCTTATGAGCCAAACCTAGAAAAGGGTTGGGATGGAAGCAATTTGTCAATGGACCCCATATTCCACAAGGAATGAAAAGGCTTAACAGGAACCAAGATGTGGTTGAACAAAATAGGGCAAGATTGCTAGCTTGGTCCTAGGTCTGTTTGGCATGAAAACAACCATAGAAGTACGCTATACTATACAGCACTAACAGACCTGGGAACAGGCTAAGTGATCTGATCTAGACCAGGTTACTGTAAAGTGCTGTGACAACTGCTGATGTAAAATGGTTTCATACACTGAACAAAAAATATAAACACAACATGCAAAGTGTTGGTCCCATGTTTCATTATCTGAAATACAAGATCCCAGAAATGTTCCATATGCAGGAATGTCCACCAGAGCTGTTGACAGAGAATTGAATGTTGTTTTAGAGAATTTGGCAGTACGTCCAACCGGCCTCACAACCGCAGACCACATGTAACTACGCCAGCCCAGGACCTCCACATCCGGATTCTTCACCTGTGGGATGGTCTGAGACCAGTCAACCGGCCTCACAACCGCAGACCACATGTAACTACGCCAGCCCAGGACCTCCACATCCGGATTCTTCACCTGTGGGATGGTCTGATACCAGTCAACCGGCCTCACAACCGCAGACCACATGTAACTTTTTAAAAGAGAGGTTGGAATCAAGTATGATGCCAAGGTACTTAAAACCAGATACTACCTGGAGCTTCTCCCCTGACACGTAGACATCTGGCTCAGTAGCATCTGTTGCCCTCTTTGTGAAGAACATGCAAACAGATTTTTCACATTGAGATGCAAACACGAGTCACTGAGCCACTTTGTAACCTGGACCATTACAGTAGTGAGTTCTTGTGCAGCTTGTTGTTTGCTCTTTGCATGCACATATATCACTGTATCATCTGCATACATTTGAACTTCAATCCCAGTACAGACAGAAGGAAGATAATTAATGTACAGGCTGAACAGGAGGGGCTCCAGTATTGACCCTTGGGGCACACCCACATCATAGCTAAGAGTGGGCGACAGCTCATTGCTCACTCTGACACACTGAGTTCTGCCTTCAAGGTATGATTTCATCCATCTCAAGGCATCGGGGGAAAAGTTGAACTTGGACAATTTTGTGATGAGAATCTCATGGTTAACAGTATCAAAAGCTTTCCTTAGGTCCAGAAACACAGCCCCAACAACGCCCCCTTTGTCCATCTGTGGAGTGTTTCGCTCTGAAGCCAAACTGCATGGAGTGTAATGTGAAGGGGCTGTTGTTGAGGTGGGCAATCAGTTGTTCTGCTACACACTTTTCAACAACCTTTGACACCACAGGTAGTATACTAATGGGCCTGTAGTTACTCACGTCAGCAGGGTCACCCGATTTAAAGATGGCCGTTATTATGGCCGACTTCCATACCCTTGGAAACACCCCGAGACCAATAGATGTGTTGGTGACCATGGGGCCAATGAGTGACTCTTTGTAGTTTTTAAGAAAGGTAGAGTCCAGCCCAAACACATATTTGGCTTTAGAGTTCTTTAGTGAGCTAATCATCTTGTTCACCTTTGACTCAGTGTCATTTACTAGCACTGAGCCCAAGAAACCAGTGGAGGGGTCCTGTGTCAGTACCCTGACAGAGTCAATAAAGTAGGAATTGAAGGCTATTGCTATTTCAACTGCATCCTGTGTTAGATTGTTATTCACCATGATTTCTAGTCTTTTTGCAGTGTTACTATGGTCTTTCCCCTTTTTAGATTCTCCCAGATCAATTTAGAATTTCCCTTTGCTTCACCAATTACAGTATGTTAATAAAAAAAAGTCTGTCTGATTTCTTTCTTCACCTTATTTCTCAACATGGTAAAACTACGTCTGTCATGCTCTAATTAGGATCTTAGGGCTATTTTTAGAGCATAATCTCGTTCTTTCATCAATTTCCAGATTTCTCCATTTAGCCAAGGAAGAGTGCTCTTTTGGCCAGGTTTGGATTTGATTTTCTTTAGGAAACCATTTATTGTAGTCTGGATTGTGGATAGAAAAACCTGACTATCTGTATAGGACAAGAGATCATTCCAGTTAATTCCCTTAATTGCGTTTTCAAAATAGTTTAATTCACTCTTAGGTATTCTTAGTTGATCCGGCTTTCTAACAGTAGAGAGGTTAAACCTCTTAGACAGCTTTCTGGCTATAAGTGTCAGATTATGATCAGACAGCCCAGTAACCATATTGAATGATTTAGTCACTCTCTCTGGTTTATTACTGAACACCAAATCAATCTGTGTTTTAGAGCAACAAGTCACCCTGGTTGGCCCTTTAACTAGCTGTGTAAGGTCAAAGGTATTAGTGATCCGTTTGAGGGTTTTCCTACAAGACTTGTCTTCATAATTCATATTAAAATCTCCCATTAAGAAGACCTCTTTCCCAAAATCACATTCCCCAAGCATGTTATTAAACTGATCAAAAAACACACTTTTGGTGGAAGGTGGCCTATACATTCCAATAAGGGTCAAATAAATTTGGGGAGACAGTGTAACGTTCAGGCCAATACATTCTAGTTCATTATCACATGACCACTCAATTTGTTTACATTGGATATGTTCTTTAATGTAAATCATCACACCCCCTCCTCTTCCTTCAATCCCGTCTCTCCTGAAGACATTGTAGCCAGGCACAATCACAGCAGCATATGGAGAGGTTTTATGGAGCCGTGTCTCTGAGAGGCAGAGGAAGTCAAGGTTGGAGTCTGTGAGAAGATGTTGAATTTGATCACTTTTTGGAATGACACTACGAATGTTCAAGTGCCCCCCTAGTAGTCCCTTGGGCTTAGCCCGTGGGTACCAGATGACTCGAGAGGGATTGACACATTGAAAAAAGTGAAATTTTCTGTGTTTTCTGGCGGCTGGGTTTCGTTTTGATTAGGGGCAGTTCGGTAACGTAATGAACAACCCCTCCCGCCTGCACTGGGTGCGGGGAGCTACTTAAAACAGCTTGCGTACCAGAAGCAGAGACAGGGATCACATATAGCGACTTGAGTATGTTTGAAGAGTCAAAATCTATCCTGGAGCCGGGTGAGTCGAGAGAAACCATGGGACCATAGCACTCAACCACTTCCACAGCGGCGACGATCAGTGGACGAGGCCATCCATTGCTTTCCACTCCGGTGAGTTTCGCTGGCTCGGTGATGTTAGGCCCAGGGTTGAGGCTGGCTCGGTGATGTAAGGCCAAGGGTTGAGGCTGGCTCGGTGATGTTAGGCCAAGGGTTGAGGCTGGCTCGGTGATGTTAGGCCCAGGGTTGAGACTGGCTCGGTGATGTTAGGCCCAGGGTTGAGGCTGGCTCAGTGATGTTAGGCCCAGGGTTGAGGCTGGCTCAGTGATGTTAGGCCCAGGGTTGAGGCTGGCTCGGTGATGTTAGGCCCAGGGTTGAGGCTGGCTCGGTGATGTTAGGCCCAGGGTTGAGGCTGGCTCGGTGATGTTAGGCCCAGGGTTGAGGCTGGCTCAGTGATGTTAGGCGTTCGGTGATGTTAGGCCCAGGGTTGAGGCTGGCTCAGTGATGTTAGGCGTTCGGTGATGTTAGGCCCAGGGTTGAGGCTGGCTCGGTGATGTTAGGCCCAGGGTTGAGGCTGGCTCGGTGATGTTAGGCCCAGGGTTGAGGCTGGCTCAGTGATGTTAGGCGTTCGGTGATGTTAGGCCCAGGGTTGAGGCTGGCTCAGTGATGTTAGGCCCAGGGTTGAGACTGGCTCGGTGATGTTAGGCCCAGGGTTGAGACTGGCTCGGTGATGTTAGGCCCAGGGTTGAGACTGGCTCAGTGATGTTAGGCCCAGGGTTGAGGCTGGCTCAGTGATGTTAGGCCCAGGGTTGAGGCTGGCTCAGTGATGTTAGGCCCAGGATTGAGATGCACATCCCCGGAGAGCAGGAGGGTAGTGAACAGGTAGTTTAAAAGTTTCTGATAAGTGTTGGACATGTGTTTGTTACGCCTAAGCGGTTCAGTGGAATAGGGAGCGAGGATTGACTTGGCCATTATTCAGAACATTATGGTATGCTGTGTACTGTCCGCTCCGGTGGAACGGTGAACCAATGTGTTTGGTGTTGGTATTCTCCGGTAGTAGATTTATTGCGTCGTCCCAGCAAGGACGCACTGAGATTATCAGTAGAGCAGCTACATAACTGACAATCATGGAAAAGTACTGGAGATAAAACACATAATTGGGCTTTAACGCTTTGCATGAGTTATTTAGCTGGGATCGGCGTACACCTGATGGTTTAGATCAAATTACAGCATTCATATGAGAAGCTGCGGGAAACAGTATATGTTCAGTATAAATCTGATTTATTTTACTCCACATATATTGTATTTGCTTGATTATAAGATAACTGACAAATGTCCTATCCCACTGGGCCAAAACTGCTTGAATCATCGTTGTTTCCATATAATTAAAAAACAAAAATTAAACGTGACGTTGAATTAACATGGAAAACTGATTGGATTTGAAAAAAAGTCATCAATGTGAGGGATTTGTTTATTTATTTATCACCCAACGCTTAACCGACATCCAAAGACATGGGGACATTTATTGTTGACAACTCAAACAAATGTCAATTAAAACTAGACGCTGAAATGACGTCTGTACCCAGTGGGATGGAGTTGTCCATTCTTAGGGAACTTTAGGAAAAAGGACCCCAGGATGTGGTTGTTAGGGGATATAACCTTGTTAAATATCAACTGCCACAAAAGAAAACTACTGCTACTGCAGGTAAAATGTACATCTTATCAAAATGGAAATCAAAACATGCTCTCTCAACATGACAATGATGGAACTAGGTGATGTCATATTTGATGACATCACCTAGTATTCTATATATACTAAATATCCTACAATGTCAGGAAATACTAAGTGTAGGAAAATCTGGGGTTCTTTTACAGGTTTTCTTCCTAACATTCAGAACCATGCTAGCTGCTGATTGATGTCTGCTACTGCTTCTTTTGATTATAATTATTTTAGACGTGTCCTGTGATGTGTTATACGCATGAACATCGTGGTGGGTGGGATCAGTAATAAGCGTGAACATCGTGGTGGGTGGGATCAGTAATAAGCGTGAACATCAAGGTGGGCGGGATCAGTGATAAGCGTGAACATCGAGGTGGGCGGGATCAGTGATAAGCGTGAACATCGAGGTGGGCGGGATCAGTGATAAGCGTGAACATCGAGGTGGGCGGGATCAGTGATAAGCGTGAACATCGAGGTGGGCGGGATCAGTGATAAGCGTGAACATCGAGGTGGGCGGGATCAGTGATAAGCGTGAACATCGAGGTGGGCGGGATCAGTGATAAATGTGAACATCGGAGTGGGATCAGTGGTTGGTCTGTGTTTTGCAAAGTAAAAAACAACTTTACAATGGTGATTACGATGTAAAAATGGAAGAGCTTTGTTACCTTGTACAAGAAAAATACAACTTTGGGGAAAGAAACATTTGATTAATTGATTGATAGTTAGATGTAACACCTACTTGTCCTGTATCTGTATCCTGGTCCAATACAGAGGCTTCATGGGACAGGCTGGTTCCACAGCAGGCTTCCTGTGGGGTTTATCCACCAACACACCTGGAGGGGGTGGAGGGCTGCAGCCTGGTGGCGGTGGAGGGGGTGGAGGGGTGCAGCCTGGTGGAGAGGTCGGAGGAGGGCCGTCAAGTCTCTGGGTCTGTTTTGGGAAAGGAGGAGGAGGAGGAGGTGGAGGAGGGAGAAGGGGGGAAGAAGAGGGAGAAGAGGGAGAGGTAGCCTGTCCAGACAGATTTAGACTGATAGAAGCCAGGCCCAGTCTCTTAGGCACGTTGAGGGGGGGTTGGGGGCCCAGCCTGACACCTCCCTCCTCATCCTCAGGGGTTCTGATAAAGGTCTGACGGTCCGTCTGGACGCACACGTTGTGGACGGTCCGTTGTGAGAGGTCATCTCCCGTGGATACGGCAACGTCTCGGAGGTCTCCACGACGGTGGCGCGCACCCAGGGCCAGGTCGCTCTGTAGCCGGGCCAGGTTGCACTCCAGGTGGAATACACGCTCCTCATTGTCCCCTCTCACCTGGCGCAGCTGCTTCCCAAAGTCCTCCTGCAGTTAAGGTTAGGGTTGTTTTAGGGTTGTGTTAGGGTTAGGGTTGTGTTTGGGTTAGGGTTGTGTTAGGGTTAGGGTTGTGTTGGGGTTAGGGTTGTGTTGGGGTTTGGGTTAGGGTTGTGTTAGGGTTAGGGTTAGGGTTGTGTTGGGGTTAGGGTTGTGTTTGGGTTAGGGTTGTGTTTGTGTTTGGGTTAGGGTTAGGGTTTGGGTTGTGTTAGGGTTGTGTTAGGGTTAGGGTTGTGTTAGGGTTTGGGTTGTGTTAGGGTTATTAGGGTTTGGGTTGTGTTAGGGTTATGTTGGGGTTGTGGTAGGTTTTGGGTTGTGTTAGGGTTGTGTTAGGGTTTGGGTTGTGTTAGGAATGTGTTAGGTTCAGGGTTGTGTTAGGGTTGTGTTAGGGTTTGGATTGTGTTAGGGTTGTGTTAGGAGTGTGTTAGGTTTAGGGTTGTGTTAGGAGTGTGTTAGGTTTAGGGTTGTGTTAGGGTTGTGTTAGGAGTGTGTTAGGTTTAGGGTTGTGTTAGGGTTAGGGTTGTGTTGGGGTTAGGGTTGTGTTGGGGTTTGGGTTAGGGTTGTGTTAGGGTTAGGGTTAGGGTTGTGTTGGGGTTAGGGTTGTGTTTGGGTTAGGGTTGTGTTTGTGTTTGGGTTAGGGTTAGGGTTTGGGTTGTGTTAGGGTTGTGTTAGGGTTAGGGTTGTGTTAGGGTTTGGGTTGTGTTAGGGTTATTAGGGTTTGGGTTGTGTTAGGGTTATGTTGGGGTTGTGGTAGGTTTTGGGTTGTGTTAGGGTTGTGTTAGGGTTTGGGTTGTGTTAGGAATGTGTTAGGTTCAGGGTTGTGTTAGGGTTGTGTTAGGGTTTGGATTGTGTTAGGGTTGTGTTAGGAGTGTGTTAGGTTTAGCGTTGTGTTAGGAGTGTGTTAGGTTTAGGGTTGTGTTAGGGTTGTGTTAGGAGTGTGTTAGGTTTAGGGTTGTGTTAGGGTTGTGTTAGGAGTGTGTTAGGTTTAGGGTTGTGTTAGGGTTGTGTTAGGGTTGTGTTAGGAGTGTGTTAGGTTTAGGGTTGTGTTAGGGTTGTGTTAGGGTTGTGTTAGGAGTGTGTTAGGTTTAGGGTTGTGTTAGGAGTGTGTTAGGTTTAGGGTTGTGTTAGGGTTGTGTTAGGAGTGTGTTAGGTTTAGGGTTGTGTTAGGGTTGTGTTAGGAGTGTGTTAGGTTTAGGGTTGTGTTAGGGTTGTGTTAGGGTTGTGTTAGGAGTGTGTTAGGTTTAGGGTTGTGTTAGGGTTGTGTTAGGAGTGTGTTAGGTTTGGGTTGTGTTAGGGTTGTGTTAGGGTTGTGTTAGGGTTGTGTTAGGAGTGTGTTAGGTTTAGGGTTGTGTTAGGAGTGTGTTAGGTTTAGGGTTGTGTTAGGGTTGTGTTAGGAGTGTGTTAGGTTTAGGGTTGTGTTAGGGTTGTGTTAGGAGTGTGTTAGGTTTAGGGTTGTGTTAGGGTTGTGTTAGGAGTGTGTTAGGTTTAGGGTTGTGTTAGGGTTGTGTTAGGAGTGTGTTAGGTTTAGGGTTGTGTTAGGGTTGTGTTAGGGTTGTGTTAGGAGTGTGTTAGGTTTAGGGTTGTGTTAGGGTTGTGTTAGGGTTGTGTTAGGAGTGTGTTAGGGTTGTGTTAGGGTTAGGAAACTAATTGTTGTCTTTTATGTAAAGGAAGAGGAAAAACAGCTGTAGGACCTCCAGGTCTGTAAATCTGTCTGGGACGCAGTTAGCAAAGGATATGTAGTACTGTGCTTTACTGACCTGTAGTACTGTGCTCTACTGACCTGTAGTACTGTGCTCTACTGACCTGTAGTACTGTGCTCTACTGACCTGTAGTACTGTGCTCTACTGACCTGTAGTACTGTGCTCTACTGACCTGTAGTACTGTGCTCTAATGACCTGTAGTACTGTGCTCTACTGACCTGTAGTACTGTGCTTTACTGACCTGTAGTACTGTGCTCTACTGACCTGTAGTACTGTGTTTTACTGACCTGTAGTACTGTGCTCTACTGACCTGTAGTACTGTGCTCTACTGACCTGTAGTACTGTGCTTTACTGACCTGTAGTACTGTGCTCTACTGACCTGTAGTACTGTGCTCTACTGACCTGTAGTACTGTGCTCTACTGACCTGTAGTACTGTGCTTTACTGACCTGTAGTACTGTGCTTTACTGACCTGTAGTACTGTGCTCTACTGACCTGTAGTACTGTGCTCTACTGACCTGTAGTACTGTGTTTTACTGACCTGTAGTACTGTGCTCTACTGACCTGTAGTACTGTGCTCTACTGACCTGTAGTACTGTGCTCTACTGACCTGTAGTACTGTGCTTTACTGACCTGTAGTACTGTGCTCTACTGACCTGTAGTACTGTGCTCTACTGACCTGTAGTACTGTGCTCTACTGACCTGTAGTACTGTGCTCTACTGACCTGTAGTACTGTGCTTTACTGACCTGTAGTACTGTGCTTTATACTGACCTGTAGTACTGTGCTTTACTGACCTGTAGTACTGTGCTCTACTGACCTGTAGTACTGTGCTCTACTGACCTGTAGTACTGTGCTCTACTGACCTGTAGTACTGTGCTCTACTGACCTGTAGTACTGTGCTTTACTGACCTGTAGTACTGTGCTTTACTGACCTGTAGTACTGTGCTCTACTGACCTGTAGTACTGTGCTTTACTGACCTGTAGTACTGTGCTTTACTGACCTGTAGTACTGTGCTTTACTGACCTGTAGTACTGTGCTTTACTGACCTGTAGTACTGTGCTCTACTGACCTGTAGTACTGTGCTCTACTGACCTGTAGTACTGTGCTTTACTGACCTGTAGTACTGTGCTTTACTGACCTGTAGTACTGTGCTCTACTGACCTGTAGTACTGTGCTCTACTGACCTGTAGTACTGTGCTTTACTGACCTGTAGTACTGTGCTCTACTGACCTGTAGTACTGTGCTTTACTGACCTGTAGTACTGTGCTTTACTGACCTGTAGTACTGTGTTTTACTGACCTGTAGTACTGTGCTCTACTGACCTGTAGTACTGTGTTTTACTGACCTGTAGTACTGTGCTTTACTGACCTGTAGTACTGTGCTCTACTGACCTGTAGTACTGTGCTCTACTGACCTGTAGTACTGTGCTCTACTGACCTGTACTACTGTGCTCTACTGACCTGTAGTACTGTGCTCTACTGACCTGTAGTACTGTGCTTTACTGACCTGTAGTACTGTGTTTTACTGACCTGTAGTACTGTGCTTTACTGACCTGTAGTACTGTGCTTTACTGACCTGTAGTACTGTGCTTTACTGACCTGTAGTACTGTGATTTACTGACCGGTAGTACTGTGATTTACTGACCTGTAGTACTGTGCTCTACTGACCTGTAGTACTGTGCTCTACTGACCTGTAGTACTGTGCTCTACTGACCTGTAGTACTGTGCTCTACTGACCTGTAGTACTGTGCTCTACTGACCTGTAGTACTGTCCTCTACTGACCTGTATCTTCTCCATCTCCTCGTTGCATTCTCTCTTCAGCTGCAGGAGGGCTGCCTGGTGTTCTGGAGGACAAGACCATGATGAAATATACAACTGAACCACAAGGTGGCAGTAAGTCTGTATAATCAAAAAATACATTTCCATATGGTTACCGTACATTTTATATGTGTTCTCCTAAAGATTCTCATGACAACTATTTATAGATGTACACTGCCACTCAATAGTTTGGACACACCTACTCATTCAGGGGTTTTTCTTTATCTTTACTATTTTCTACATTGTAGAATAATAGTGAGGACATCAATTCTATGAAATAACACATATGGAATCACGTAGTAACCAAAACAGTGTTAAACAAATGAAATATATTTTAGATTCTTCAAAGTAGCCACCCTTTGCCTTGATGACAGCTTTGCACAATCTTGTCATTCTCTCAACCAGTTCATGAGGTGCATCTCAATTAACAGGTGTGCCTTGTTAATTTGTGGAATTTATTTTTTCTTCTTAATGCGTTTGAGCCCATATTATGGCAAGAACAGCTCAAATAAGCAAAGAGAAATTACAATCCATCATTACTTTAAGACATGACATGGGGAGGCAGGGTAGCCTAGTGGTTAGAGTGTTGGACCAGTAACCAGAAGGTTGCAAGTTAAAATCCCCAAGCTGACAAGGTACAAATCTGTTGTTCTGCCCACTGTTCCTAGGCCGTCATTGAAAATAAGAATTTGTTCTTAACTGACTTTTAAATAAAGGTTAAATGAAGGTCAGTCAATCTGTAAAATGTCAAGATCTTTGAAAGTTTCTTCAAGTGCTGTTGCAAGAACCATCAAGTGCTCTGATGAAACTAGCTCTCATGGTTCTAACCATGTGAGATGCAAAGGAGGTGAATGGATGATTGTGTGGGGGTGCTTTGCTGGTGACACTGTTTGAGCTTAGTGGCACTATCATTTGTTTTTCAACAGGACAATGAACCAACACACCTCCAGGCTGTGTAAAGGCTATTTGACCAACAAGGATGCATCAGATGACCTGGCCTCCACAATCACCTGACCTCAACCCAATTGACATGGTTTGGGATGAATTGGACCGCAGAGTGAAGGGAAAGCATCCAACAAGTGCTCCTCATATGTGGGAACTCCTTCAAGACAGGCATTGTTGGACAGGCATTCCAAGTGAAGCTGGTTGAGAGAATGCCAAAAGGTGTCTAAAGGTGTCATCAAGGCAAAAGGTGACTACTTTGAAGAATGTAAAATATAAAATATATTTTGATTTGTTTAACACTTTATTTTGGTTACTACATGATTACATGTGTTATTTCATAGTGTTGATGTCTTCACTGTTATTCTACAATGTAGAAAATAGTACAAATAGAGAAAAACCCTTGAATGAGTAGGTGTGTCCGAACTATTGACTGGTGCTGTGTATTTCTATGATAATCAGCTGGTGCCTGTGTGAGCACAAGGAGTGGCCCCTGCCAAACACACCTGATGTGTTATCGGATGGATAAGAACGTAACAGTTCCTGACACCACAGCACACACAGCCCTGTCCCAAAACAATGCCCTTGTGACATCAGTCATCTAGAGACCAGGCAGCCTTCTGCTGTGGACAATCACAGGGACAGGGTGGAGGATTGTTGACCTTCCCATTTGTATAGTATGAGTATTTACCTTCCCGTTAGACCATGGGATTTTACATTTACTACAGAGAACATTGACTCTCTCTCTCAATCTCTCTCTACCTATCCACTGTTCTGTCTCTATTGCATACTGTAACTTTCAGACGGGGTTAATTTAATTTATATTCCAGCCAATTTAGGAAGCACATTGAAATTCAAATTATTTTTAATGAGGCAAATGTGGAATTGGAATTGACTGTAATAAAAATGGAATTGAACCCATAGAGCTCAGTTAGTCACAGCTAAGAGCTGGCCTGGCTGGCTGCATGGGTCAAGGTCACGGGCTGAATCCTAACTTGAGACCTGTACATAGAACTTGAATTGTCATGCAACTCTCTGTGACATCATTAAATCTGTTATATAACCAGAGGTAAGTTAGCGTAGGGTTCCACCCATAGTGGATATTTGTTTACTATACGTTGCTTTTTGTCCTTTGGGTCCTTACCGGCTTCGGTGTATTTCAGTCCCACTTTCTCCTCCTTAGTTGGGGGCCAGATGGCCTGCAGACGGCCTGGGGTGGACCGGTCCTCTCCATCACCTGGGGTCGACGCCCGCAACTGGTGGGCAGAGCCACAATATTAAAAAATAAACAATTCAAGACAGTCTATATTTCAGGCATTAAGCACTTAACACATAAATGAATGTCCCAGCAAACTGTGAAAGTTCCTACAACATTAGGGAACTCTTCAACAACGACAAAATAACGTTCCAACTGATTACCCCATTTACTCATATCAGACGATAGAGAGAAATTATGGTCAGATCAAGACAACATACTTTTGAATCAGTTTTCTTTTCAGGAGTCTTGAAGGTTCTCTCAAAGATCCAGGCCTTCCGCTTCACTGCATCCTGGTCCCGCCTCAGGGGCCTGGGGACGAAAAAGGCCTTGAACTCATCAAATGCCACCTCCGCCCTGGAGGGAGGCTTCTGAGGTTCCTTAGGTTCTAGAGTCTCAGAAGGTTCTGAAGATTCCGGAGGCTTTATCACAGACAGTCCTTCAGTCTTCTCTTTCTCTGTATCCTGCTCTGTCTTTTCTGTCTCTGTATCCTTCTCTGTCTTCTCTTTCACCTCCCTCACTTCCTCAGGTTCATCGCTGAATTCTTTAGACTCTTCTGACGGCTTAGACTCCTTTCTCTCCTCTCCTGTAGACTCCCTCATCTCCTCTCCTGTAGACTCCTTCCTTTCCTCTCCTGTAGACTCCTTACTCTCCTCTCCTGTAGACTCCTTCATCTTACTGTTGTCATCCTTCTCCATGTTCAGGAGCTGGGAGAGCTGGTCCAAGAAAGTCCCCTGCCTCCTGCGAACCGTCTTCTGCTCTCTCCTCACAGGCTTGTTCACACCCAGGTCTGATGGTGATGGTGGTTTGATCAGGGCCACTATGTCCTGATCCGACCCTGCCGCTCCCTTCTTTAGGGTCCTCAGACCACTGAAGAGGGCAGGCAGCTGGAGGGGCTTCTCCACCGGGGAACCGAGGGAGAAGGTGGCTCGGATGGAGGTGGTGCCAGGGGGAGGGCCACTGGTTGGACCTGGGGTTGAGGTTGGCCCCTGGGGACTTGTTGGGTGAGAAGGCCCGGCTGTAGACTTTGCCTCTGCAGGTGCTCTCTCTGTCACTTCAGAGGACAGCATAGTTTCAGAGGGACAAGACACCACCCTGTCATTCCCAGTATCGGTCTCTCCTGTCTCCACTACTGCCCCAGTGATACTGTCTGAATCTGAGTGTGGGTAGGTCTCCCCTCTCACCTTCACCTCAATGCTAGACCCACATCCTGGCTCCTCAGTCTGTCCAGTAGTACCAACAACAGTCTCTGTTTCAGCGACTGTATGCTGCTGCTCCTCAGAAATAGGTTCAGTCCTGATCATGGTTAGAATCACAGTTGTGTTGTTTGAAGATGGTGTTCCACTGGTGTCAGGTTTACCAGCTCTTACTGCAGTAGGGTTAGCAAGGTCTCTGGTCAAATCATCTTCAGGTGTCGGTAAGTCTTGAGGTTTCTCAGCTCTTACTGCAGTAGGGTTAGCAAGGTCTCTGGTCAAATCATCTTCAGGTGTCGGTAAGTCTTGAGGTTTCTCAGCTCTTACTGCAGTAGGGTTAGCAAGGTCTCTGGTCAAATCATCATCAGGTGTCGGTAAGTCTTGAGGTTTCTCAGCTCTTACTGCAGTAGGGTTAGCAAGGTCTCTGGTCAAATCATCATCAGGTGTCGGTAAGTCTTGAGGTTTCTCAGCTCTTACTGCAGTAGGGTTAGCAAGGTCTCTGGTCAAATCATCATCAGGTGTTGGTAAGTCTTGGATTTGCTTATCATCTGTACATGTTTCCTGTGTACTGCTGCTTGCTGGATTGGTTTCACTGTCTGTTAACCAGGTCAGTATGTTGTGCTTGTCTGTAGATTCATCTGTGTTGTTGCGAACATCCTTTGCATTGTATTTGTCATCAGTGTTAGTGATTTCATCACTTTTTAATATATCTTGATGAATTTTGTCTGTGGATCTGTACAGACGTTGCTGGTCAGTTGTCTCTGACTGGTCTCTACTGGGACAGTCAGTGTCTATGTCCTGATTGGTGCTGCCTGTAGCACACTGTGTGTCTGTGTCTATAGGCTCCTCCCTACTGCAGTCTTCGGATGCTCCACTGTTCCTATGTTTGTCTATGGACACTCTCAGTTCATTTTTTAAAGAATCCATTGGCTCCACATATCCTTGTAAGTGAGATGTCCTTTCTGGAATGCAGCCATCCGATTGGTCTGTTGACCCACCATATCCTTGTAAATGGGTCTTGTTATCTGCAATGTAGTCTTTTGCATCTTCTTCCTCTAAGTCTATGATGTCACTCTGTGCTTTTGGAATCCATTGAGCCAGACCTCCATTCCTGTCACAATCCACAGAACAGCTAGTCCCTGGTGGCATCCCATCGACAGACTCCAATTCCCTGCAGCCCTCTGTTCCAAATACTTCCTCTCTCTCATTGGTCCGCACAACTGTGGTGGGGGTGGTGGATTCTCCATTCTTCTGCACCACACCTACTGCACTTGAATCCCCTGCTGTCCTCTCATTTCCATTGACTTCAACAGATGTTCCATGACTGCTGTTGACGTTCCCGGGAGAAGTGTCTGTCTCTTCAGAGAGAGTCCGGAAGAACTTCAGGACCGGCGTCTCGACATCAGGTCGCTGGAACTCGGAGCGGTCGGAGCGGGTGAATATGGTGGAGTTGGAAGAGGCCTTCCCCTGAGCAGCAGCAGTGTTGCCGTTAGCATTCATGTTTGAGATCTTTATCCAGGTTTAAATCATCAAAAAATAAATCATAACATCTAATATGATTCCGTTCCAAAGCAGATCCAGTGATCGTCCCACAGACCGTTCACGTTAATGTACTTGAATCTGTCTCTAATCCAGGTAATGCTGTGTTAGTCCAACACAATGTGGCTGTTCAGTGTTGACGGGAAACAGTACGTCCGTACACCTCTCCAGAAACACATTCTGCGTCTGCTCCAGAGGAAAATAACAAAGGCATCTAAATCCAACTATTAAAAAAATAAATATTCAAACAGATTTTCCTCTTTTTTGTAGCCACTGTAAAAGCTGAAGGTGTTGATGGAGATACCATATGCCACTGTAAAAGCTGAAGGTGTTGATGGAGATACCATATGCCACTGTAAAAGCTGAAGGTGTTGATGGAGATACCATATGCCACTGTAAAAGCTGAAGGTGTTGATGGAGATACCATATGCCACTGTAAAAGCTGAAGGTGTTGATGGAGATACCATATGCCACTGTAAAAGCTGAAGGTGTTGATGGAGATACCATATGCCACTGTAAAAGCTGAAGGTGTTGATGGAGATACCATATGCCACTGTAAAAGCTGAAGGTGTTGATGGAGATACCATATGCCACTGTAAAAGCTGAAGGTGTTGATGGAGATACCATATGCCACTGTAAAAGCTGAAGGTGTTGATGGAGATACCATATGCCACTGTAAAAGCTGAAGGTGTTGATGGAGATACCATATGCCACTGTAAAAGCTGAAGGTGTTGATGGAGATACCATATGCCACTGTAAAAGCTGAAGGTGTTGATGGAGATACCATATGCCACTGTAAAAGCTGAAGGTGTTGATGGAGATACCATATGCCACTGTAAAAGCTGAAGGTGTTGATGGAGATACCATATGCCACTATAAAAGCTGAAGGTGTTGATGGAGATACCATATGCCACTGTAAAAGCTGAAGGTGTTGATGGAGATACCATATGCCACTGTAAAAGCTGAAGGTGTTGATGGAGATACCATATGCCACTGTAAAAGCTGAAGGTGTTGATGGAGATACCATATGCCACTGTAAAAGCTGAAGGTGTTGATGGAGATACCATATGCCACCAAAATATTTTGTGAGGAAGAAACATCAGCATGGAAAAATAACCAGAAGTGGTACTTAGTCATGCAGTGAGTTACCAGTATTTTTTTGCAACACATTCATGAGCTCTATCATTTAGCTTTAATAAAAACTCTATCACCAGTCTCATCTTCTCCTTCTCTGTTCAGATCCCTGTCTTCTGTTCAGAACCCTCTAGCTTTTTCTCCAACTAGACTGTAGCAGACCTCATCCAGCTCTCCAGCTTTGTTACCTTCTCTCTTCACTGAAGACAGTCTGTCAGCAGCAGCCACAGTATCAAACAGTTGGTCTGGTTCTCTCCTCCACAACCGACCCTGACTCTTCTCCTCCTTCCTTCTCTCACTAAAAAACAATCCTACCCTGCAGTAGACTTTAGCAGTCCTCCCCTTCCAACGCTGAAGCCTCTCCTTTCCTTCCCTCTTCACTGAAGACTCTGTCCACAACAGTAGTAGCCACAGTGTTTGAAGGGAATCAGACTACACCCTAAGAGCTCCCCTTTGGAGTGGTACTCCGGTGTCCACCCAGACAACAGTACAACACAGAACACCACACCCAGATTGACGTGCTGACTGATTGTAGGTTAAACAGGGCTGATGCAGTAGGACCTGGAGTAGGATATGTACTCTGGTGAGCTATTCTATTCAACTTCCGTTGTACCCCTTCAAGCATGACTGGATCTAACACGCATCCACTTTGTTCCTCAATTCGTCGACAAAGCTTAATTAGACTGTGAAGTAGAGAGAGAATTCCTTCTCTCAGAACTCAGGAGTGGTAGCCTATTAAAAAAAAGTAGATGTGGAGATCTCCAATCTCTCTTGTGAACTGACTGACCAAGACAACAGTAATCAGCTGCTTAGTCAGTTCAATCTTATTGTTCAATCTTATTTACATAGAAAGTTACGGTTGTTTTCCTACATGGTAATATAAAGGTATAAAGGAGTTATGAACAGAAACGTTTTAGAGTTATGTGAAACAGACACAATTAATTACAAGGTACCTATATTATGGTAGGAATGGGAAGGTAGCCTAGCGGTTAGCGCATTGGCCCAGCGACCCGAAAAGTAGCTGGTTTGAACACCAGAGTTGACAAGGTGAAAAATGTATATGTTGTGCACTTGCGCAAGACACACACAGTCTAATCGCTCCCGTAAGTCACTCTGGATAAGAACGTCCAAAATGTAATAGTTGTCCGTTGTACTTGGAAAAAGCACCTCATTTCCATGACTCTATACATTTCACTTCTCATACTTGTTTGATTTGGCATGCTATCGCCACATGGTGTATTTACAGGCCAAATTCATACAGTATCAAGTATATAACTTGGGTTGAGACTTACAGTATAGCCTCTAAGGCTGCTGCCTAACCCAGACTGCTGTACTGATGTACTGCTGATGATTAGGATTTAAATTACATTTGAGTCATTTCGCAGATTGCTCTTATCCAGAGCAATTAGGGTTAAGTGCCTTTCTCAAAGGACAGATTTTTCACCTAGTCATCTCTGGGATTCGTATCAATAACCTTTTGGTTGTTGGTCCAACACTGTTAACCACTAAGCTACCTTAGTCATAAGGGATTCAAATGGAAGGAAAGAGGTTTTATGGTTCAAAGTCGATGAGTCGGTGTGTGTGTGTGTTAGTAGATCTTTGACTATTGCTAAAATCTTGGTGCAGATTTTCAGGCTGTTTTAATAACCAGCAAAACTCCAAACCTAACAAACATTGTAGTCTACTACACATTACGTAGCATTTAAAGATACTTCATTAGTTACTCTAGAAACAGACATGGCCGTTGAGAGATTAACTGGGATACTTGGTGTGACCGGTATAGAGCAGGCCAACAACACCCCGCCCTGCTTAAACAGTCAGACCAGGCGCCTGTCAACGGGTAGCTGCTAGAAAAGATAGCTGGTGGCTAGCAGAAATCCACACACACACACCAACTATTCATCAGTGGTGGGGTTAATGAGTTCTATCTCTCATAGCCTGGTTCCTCTCTAGGTTTCTTCCTAGGTTTTGGCCTTTCTAGGGAGTTTTTCCTAGCCAACGTGCTTCAACACCTGCATTGCTTGCTGTTTGGGGTTTTAGGCTGGGTTTCTGTACAGCACTTTGAGATATCAGCTGATGTACGAAGGGCTATATAAATAAATTTGATTTGATCTCGTTAGTTCACACACATCACCTAAAATAATACATAAATAATTCTAATGAAATAAATCCCTTTTAGATGTAATAGGATTTCCATTACTAATAGTTACTATCACTCACCACATACGAAGAGTTTCTTTCCAAAACGCTAAATATTCATTTTTAGAAATGTTGTAAAGTTATATTTTATTGTATAACATCTAATCATGACAGACATGTACACTTAGGAAAGTATTCAGATCCCTTTATTCACATTTTGTTACGTTACAGCATAACCTACAACATTTCTAAAGACCTGTTTTTTGATTTGTTGTGATGCAGTATTGTGTGTAGATTGATGAATAGAATAAGGTTCTAAAATTGGATTCAATTGTTATTTCCCCTCATCAATCTACACACAATACGGCATCACGACAAATCAAAAACAGGTTTTTCAATTTTTTTGGAAAGTTTTAGAAATGTACAGCCTCAAGTCTTCTTGGGGATGACGCTACAAGCTTGGCACACCTGTATTTGGGGAGTTTCACCCATTCTTCTCTGCAGATGCTCTCAAGCTCTGTCATCTTGGATGGGGAGCGTCGCTGCACAGCTATTTTCAGGTCTCTCCAGAGATGTTCGAATTGGGTTCAAGTCGGGGCTCTGGCTGGGCCACTCAAGGACATTCAGAGGCTTGTCCCAAAGCCAGTCCTGCATTGTCTTGGTTATGTGCTTAGGGGCGTTGTCCTGTTGGAAGGTGAATCTTTGCCCCAGTCTGAGGTCCTGAGCACTCTGGAGCAGGTTTTCATGAAGGATCTCTCTGTATTTTGCTCCATTCATCTTTCCGTTGATCCTGACTAGTCTCCCAGTCTCTCCTGCTGAAAAACATCCCCACAGCATGATACTGCCACCAACATGCATCACCGTAGGGATGGTGCTCCAGATGTGACGCTTGGCATTCAGGCCAAAAAGTAAAATCTTGGTTTAATCAGACCAGAGAATCTTGTTTCTCATGGTCTGAGAGTCCTTTAGGTGCCCTTTGGAAAACTCCAAATGGGCTGTCATGTATCTTTTAATGAAGAGTGGCTTCTGCCTGATTGGTGGAGTGTTGCAGAGATGGTTGTCCTTCTGGAAGGTACTCCCATCTCCACAGAGGAACTCTGGAGCTCTGTCAGAGTGACCATCGGGTTCTTCGGGTTCTAAGGTCCTTCTCCCCCGATTGCTCAGTTTGGCTAGGCGGCCAGCTCTAGGAAGTTGGTCTTGGTGGTTCCAAACTTCTCCTGTTTAAGAATGATGGAGGCCACTGTGTTTTGGGGGACCTTGAATGCTACAGAATTATTTTGGTACCCTTCCCCAGATCTGTGCCTCGACACAATCCTGTCTCGGATCTCTATGGACAATTTTGTCTTGGTTTATGCTCTGACATTCACTGTCAACGGTCTTATATAGACAGGTGTGTGCCTTTCCAAATGATGTCCAATCAATTGAATTCACCACAGATGGACTCCAATCAAGTTGTTGAAACATCTCAAGGATGATCAATGAAAATAGGATGCGCCTGAGCTCAATTTCGAGTCTCATAGAAAAGGGTCTGAATACTTATGCAAATAAGGTATTTCTGTTTGTAATTTTTTATAAATTAGCAAACATTCTAAAAACCTGTTTTCGCTGTGTCCTTATCGGGTATTGTGACGTCATTATGGGGTATTGTGATGTCATTATGGGTATTGTGATGTCCTTATAGGGTATTGTGTGTAGACAGAATTATTTTTATTTAATCCATTTTAGAATAAGGCTGTAACTTAACAACATGTGGAAAAAGGGAAGGGGTCTGAATACTTTCCAGATGCACTGTATTTGTTTGAAATCTATCACGTGATGATTTCATTTCAGAGAGACAAATAATCATGTTTTTTTGCAAAATACTGTATATCCGCCACACTCTCTGGGAAATAAGTAGTACTAATAGGTTTTACACAGTCTAATGTAACAAATAACTTTAATAAATAACAATACAAGTCATACATTTGTGATATCAATATCTGATTTATTTTTTATGAATCAGTAAAGTTATATGAGATCGGGGGGCCGATTGGCCATCTGGCAATTCTGGCAAATGCCATATGTGCTGGACAATTTGGGTTGGGTTGGCTGTTGGAAATTGACACACACACACACAGACAGAGCACATTGTCACCTCAATCAAACCTTCCTTTTTTTGGGGCAGTTAAGACCATGATTTGGTCAAACAGTTAAGTGCATTATCCTCATGATTCCTGTAATGAAAGTGTCTGCCCAGCCCCTCTGCCTGTTTCACTGGGGCCTGGTGCTGGGATGAGCCAGCCACTCTCCTCTACCCCAATGTGCTCAAGAGAAGAAAGAAAAACATTTCAAAACGCAATTGCGAGAAAAACACAGCTTTGAAAGCTTCGTCCATATGACCCTGTCTAAGTACTGTCAATATTCAGCTCAATAGAAACTATTTTACAATCAAGATATTTGATATGACTTTGCGATATCAAATCAAATTTTATTTGTCACATTTTTTTTGTACCTTTATTTAACCAGGCAAGTCAGTTAAGAACAAATTCTTATTTTCAATGACGGCCTAGGAACAGTGGGTTAACTGCCTGTTCAGGTGCAGAACGACAGATTTGTACCTTGTCGGCTCGGGGGTTTGAACTTGCAACCTTCTGGTTACTAGTCTAGCACTCTAACCACTAGGCTACCCTGCCGCCCCCTGCTGCCCCATACACATGGTGAAACAGCACAGATGCAGAATGTGCACCAGCCATTGTGAGGGCATGTACCTATTGGTATATAACTACTTAGAGTTAATATGTTTTGAGTTAAGCAATAATTTCTGATAAAAAAAAACACAAATGTGAAAAATTGGTGGATATAGCATTTCGGAAATAAACTTCTTCATATGTTAACTTTTGGCATCTGTGTCCCTAAAACAATAGGGCATCAAGACACACTCCTCTAGGGGTAATATCTACCACATCATTGACACTCACTCGCAGTGGGGAGAAAGGTGAGTCGCTGGTGATGTCATCTTCCAGAGGTGTGATCCTGAGGAAGTCAACGTGTTTGGGGCGGGAGAGAGGTCGGCAGTAGGACAGAGACTCTTCCACCTCTCTGTGCCAGATCTCCTCCTGTCTCCTCAGGGACTCGTCTCTCTGCCAGATCTCCCCCTGTCTCCACAGGGACTCATCTCTCTGCCAGATCTCTTCCTGTCTCCTCAGTGACTCGTCTCTCTGCCAGATCTCCCCCTGTCTCCCCAGGGACTCATCTCTGTGCCAGATGTCCTCCTGTCTCCCCAGGGACTCGTCTCTCTGCCAGATCTCCCCCTGTCTCTTCAGGGACTCATCGCTCTGCCAGATCTCCTCCTTTCTCCACAGGGACTCATCTCTCTGCCAGATCTCCTCCTGTCTCCCCAGGGACTCATCTCTCTGCCAGATCTCCTCCTGTCTCCCCAGGGACTCATCTCTCTGCCAGATCTCCTCCTGTCTCCTCAGTGACTTGTCTAAAGAGAAGAGACAAAAGGAACATCAGAGTTGGTAGAAGTGTATATTTGGGGTACATTTCATTTTAAATTCAGTCAATTCAGGAAGTGACTTGAAATTCAATTAATGAATGGAAAACCCCTCATAGAAACCATTCATCTCAAACAAGGTAGAAGTTGGTATTGTGTAATGTGCTTAAGAAGTCCAGTTCTACTACAGTAATGCTAATTGGCCAAGGTTGACATCACCAGTTAATACTTCAACCTTCTGTAAGGCCATATCTTTCCCTAAGTTTCCTAATGCATTTCCTAATGCAAAAGAATTCATACAAATGAATTCTGACTGAGTGTAGTAACCAGGGCACAACAGCACCCACAATACTGTATGGTTCTGTATTAAAAGTTAAGCTGTGGCGCCACCTTCAGAATTAGAAGTGGAATTGCTGCCATTCTCAGCCATGACATGAGTTCTTCATGACCTTTTGAACATCAACTCAGTAGCCCCCAGTGGTGCAAAAACTACTCAATTTTCACACTGGAGAAAAAGTAAAGATACCTTAATAGAAAATGACTCAAGTAAAAGTGAAAGTCACCCAGTAAAATACTACTTCAGTAGAAGTCTAAAGGTATTTGGTTTTAAATGTACTTAAGTATGGAAAGTAAATGTCATTTCTAAAAATATATGTTAATCCAGTGGCACACATAATTTACTAATAAAGCATTTGTGTTTAGAGAGTCTGCAAGATCAGGCAGTAGGGATGACCGGGGATGTTCTCTTGATAAGTGCGTGAATTGGACCGTTTTCCTGTCCTGCTAAGCATAACAAATGTACTTGTGGGTGTCAGGGAAAATGTATGGAGTAAAAAGTCCATTATTTTCTTTTGGAATGTAGTGAAGTAAAAGTAAAAGTTGTCAAAAATATAAGTAGTGAAGTACAGATACTAAAAAAAACACTACTTCAGTAGTACTTTAAAGTATTTTTTACTTTACCCCACTGGTAGCCCCAGCCCATATAACAGCATGGAACTGTACTGACATTACAACTAATCACAAGTCAAATCAGCTCATGTCCTTCATGTTAACCTGTAATGAGATGTGAATGACTGAGATACACTACATGACCAGTATGTATGTGGACACATGCTCATCGAACATCTCATTCCAAAATTATGGGCATTAATATGGAGTTGGTCCCCCCCTTTGCTGCTATAACAGTCTCCACTCTTCTGGGAAGGCTTTCCACTAGATGTTGTAACATTGCTGTGGGGACCACAAGAGCATTAGTGAGATCGGGCACTGATATTGGGTGATTAGTCCTGGCTTGCAGTCGGCGTTTCAATTACTCCTAAAGGTGTTTGATGGAGTTGAGGTCAGGGCTCTGTGCAGGCCAGACAACTTCTTCCACACCGTTCTCGACAAACCATTTCCGTATAAGCCTCGTTTTGAGCACAGGGGCTTTGTCATGCTGAAACTGGAGAGGACCTTCCCCAAACTGTTGCCACAAAGTTGGAAGCACAGAAGTATCTATAATGTCATTGTATGCTGGAACATTACAAATCCCCTTCACTAGAACTAAGGGGCCTAGCCCGATCCATGGAAAAACAGCCCCAGACCATTATTCCTCCTCCACCGACCTTTACAGTTGGCTCTATGCATTGGGGCAGGTAGTGTTCTCCTGGCATTCTCCAAACCCAGATTGGTCCATCGGACTGCCAGATGGTGAAGCGTGATTTATCACTCCAGAGAACACGTTTCCACTGCTCCAGAGTCCAATGGCAGTGAGCTTTACACCACTCTAGCCGACGCTTGGCATTGCACATGGTGATCTTAGGCTCGTGTGCAGCTGCTCAGCCATGGAAACCCTTTTCCTGAAGCTCCTGACAAACAGTTCTTGTGCTGACGTTGCTTCCAGAGGCAGTTTGGAGCTCGGTAGTGAGTGTTGCAACCGAGGACAGACAATTTTTACATTCTGCGCACTTCAGCGCTCGGCGATCCCATTCTGTGAGCTTGTGTGGCCTACCACTTCACGGCTGAGCCGTTGTTGCTCCTAGACATTTCCACCTCACAATAACAGCACTTACAGTTGATCGGGGCAGCTCTAGCAGGGCTTGTTGGAAAGGTGGCATCCTATGACGTGACTGTGTGCTCGATTTTATACACCTGTCAGCAACAGTAGTGGCTGAAATAGCGAATCCACTAATTAGAAGGGGTGTCCACATACTTTTGTATAAATATAGTGTATGTATGTGCCAGGTAGATAACAGAGGTGGTGAGGCTGTCTGGATGAAGACGTCTGGTTGGCAGGAATACCAGGGTGATGGACACAGTGTTAATTGGTCAGCTACATCGTGGGTGTGGCCAATGGCCATGTGGGAGCCAAATTCACCAGACGGCTCGTCTGCACATTGCTGTTATTCAATAGGCATCGCCCAGCCAAAGAGGCAGAGAAAGACACAGAGAGATAAAGAGATAACATCCTCAATTCGTCTCTACAAGGTGACAAAAGCATTCTACAGAGACGCTGAACCATGTTGACTCTAATGCTTCCCACGGTTGTGTCAAGTTGGCTGGATGTTCTTTTGGTGGTGGACCATTCTTGATACACACAGGAAACTATTGAGTGTGGAAAAAGCAGCAGGTTTGCAGTTCTTGACACAAACCGGTGTGCCTGACACCTGCTACCTGCTACCATTCCCAGTACATTGGCACTTACGTCTTTAGTATTTCCCATTCACCTCTGAATGACACACAATCCATGTCTCAATTGTATCAAGGCATAATAATCCTTCTTGAACCTTTAACCTGTCTCCACCCCTTCATCGGCACTGACTGAAGTGGATTTAACAAGAGACCTCAATAAGGGATCATAGCTTTAACCTGTCTCCACCCCTTCATCGGCACTGACTGAAGTGGATTTAACAAGAGACCTCAATAAGGGATCATAGCGTTCACCTGGATTCACCTGGTCAAGAGCAAGTGTTCTTAATGTTTTGTATACTCAGTGTAGATCGACAGCTACTACTTTGGCCCTGTGGTTCTGTTAGTTGTCACACTAACCCTAACCCTACTGCCGTTACCAGTAACCACCTCTTATGCAAAAACTTGAATTCACTCCATTGCATAAAGATGGTGGCCCACAATGCACTTGTTGCTAGGTTCTCCATATTGTACATTTCTCTCCATTTTGTTTTTGTATGGTTATTAGCAGAATCTACATGATCCCAATTTTAGCTTCAATATGCCGGCAATGTTTTTTTTAACGACTCAGGGGATAGTGCTAAAACAATTACATCATATCTCGATTCTTCCATCTTTATAAACCTTTATAAACGTTCGCCATTGGAGTATTTTCCAAACTTTGGGTTGTAATGACAATTTTATTACTGTTACCACCATTGGACACCTGGCCTTTGATAACTATACCTATACCTAACCCTAACTATACCTATACCTAACTATACCTAACCCTAACTATACCTATATCTAACCCTAACTATACCTAACCCTAACTATACCTATATCTAACCCTAACTATACCTAACCCTAACTATACCTAACCCTAACTATACCTAACCCTAACTATACCTATACCTAACCCTAACTATACCTATACCTAACCCTAACTATACCTATACCTAACCCTAACTATACCTAACCCTAACTATACCTATGCCTAACTATACCTATACCTAACCCTAACTATACCTATACCTAACCCTAACTATACCTATACCTAACCCTAACTATACCTATACCTAACCCTAACTATACCTATACCTAACCCTAACTATACATATACCTAACCCTAACTATACCTATACCTAACCCTAACTATACCTATACCTAACTATACCTAACCCTAACTATACCTATATCTAACCCTAACTATACATATACCTAACCCTAACTATACCTATACCTAACCCTAACTATACCTATACCTAACTATACCTAACCCTAACTATACCTATATCTAACCCTAACTATACATATACCTAACCCTAACTATACCTATACCTAACCCTAACTATACCTATATCTAACCCTAACTATACCTATACCTAACTATACCTATACCTAACCCTAACTATACCTATACCTAACCCTAACTATACCTAACCCTAACTATACCTATACCTAACCCTAACTATACCTATACCTAACCCTAACTATACCTATACCTAACCCTAACTATACCTAACTATACCTATACCTAACCCTAACTATACCTAACCCTAACTATACCTATACCTAGCCCTAACTATACCTATACCTAACTATACCTAACCCTAACTATACCTATATCTAACCCTAACTATACCTATACCTAACTATACCTATACCTAACCCTAACTATACCTATACCTAACCCTAACTATACCTAACCCTAACTATACCTATACCTAACCCTAACTATATCTAACCCTAACTATACCTATATCTAACCCTAACTATACCTATACCTAACTATACCTATACCTATACCTAACCCTAACTATACCTATACCTAACCCTAACTATAACTATACCTAACCCTAACTATAACTATACCTATACCTATACCTATACCTAACCCTAACTATACCTAACCCTAACTATACCCATACCTAACCCTAACTATACATATACCTAACCCTAACTATACCTAACCCTAACTATACCTATACCTAACCCTAACTATACCTATACCTAACTATACCTAACCCTAACTATACCTAACCCTAACTATACCTATACCTAACCCTAACTATAACTATACCTAACCCTAACTATAACTATACCTATACCTATACCTAAACCTAACTATACCTATAAGACCTTGAAGCTCCGGCACAACCACACTGAACCATACTGATTAACCCTAGATTGCACTCCTGACTGTTCCTTCCCATATGAAAATACCTCTGCTTTTTTTTGTTCACACAAACACTAGTCTTTAATCCTGAACCTCTGATTGACTTCGCTCACTGCACATTCTATCGTGGCCTCCAGAGAGAGCTGCTGTCAGGTGCCCACTGACCCCATGCTTGAACACACGCACACACTCATGCACGCACGCACGCACACACACACACACACACACACACACACACACACACACACACACACACACACACACACACACACACACACACACACACACACACACACAGGCACTTCTGGTACACTAAACATGGGTAGAGAGGATTGATGGTACAGATGTAGGATCTTAATTTGAGACAGTTTGATACAACAGGAAAATAATCCTGCAGCAACAGGAAATGTGAATCATTATGTGGATTATAATTAATGGAAAAAAAATTGTTTGATTAAAAAAAGGGAAAATCAAGTCTGAAATTTCAAAGTGGAAATTACAAACTTCAGAAGCATTTTTAAAACCTCAAATATACTGCAAGTTTAACATTTCCTGCATCAAATTAGGATCCTACATCTGTACTCTGACAATGATGGCTCCATGCTGGTTGATGAGAGTTAACGGCCTAAAAGGGAGTGTGATAAATTGGAAAGTAAAAAAGGCCCAGCATCCGCGTGCGTGTGTGTGTGTGTGTGTGTGTGTCAGAGACGTTTGTGTGTCAGAGTCCTGCTGAGAAGCCTTGGCCCCTAACAGTCACCTGACTATAGAGAATGCAGAGTGGTTGAGGCAGAAACAGCAGATCACTAAGCGATGTGTAAACCTGACTGTCAGAACCTAGCTAGAGCATCCACTTATTCACCCCTATCTATCTGTCCTGTCTGTCTGTTCTGTCTGTCCTGTCTGTGTGTCTGTCTGTCTGTGTGTCTGTCGGTCTGGTCTGGTCTGTCGGAGAGAAACAACTTCTACTTTGTAAGGGTCAATTATCCTGTGCAGCTCAGTATACATCCTCGAAGACAAGAACACTGGATATTAGTTACGTAACAGAATGTGTCTTACTCCATCCTACGCAGTATCTTTTCCCCCTTCTGTAAGCTTATTTCTCTTGTTATAATTTGGACATGATGAATTGCATAAGGTGACCACTCACCTGAAGACAGCACAGTGGACAAACTGGAAATACCGTGCTCTCCTTTTCTCTGACCGTCATTCTGGTTCTGCTCATTCAGCCTCAGATCCAGCCATGCTACTCGCTTCCTGGTCCCCTTTTTGTCCCCTACCTGTCCTCTGTTGACCTTAACGTCACTGTTGTCACCTCTATTACAACTCCCACCCTGCAGGACAAGATGGCCTGGTGCCGAGTTCTTCGTCCCTCTCTGACCTTTCTCATCTCTCATTCTTCTTCCCTCGCTCATCTCCTCATCAGGCTGGGAGAGGGACCGAGGCAGGGGATGGCGACTGAGCCGGGGGCTGGACAATATGGAGGACAGAGGAGACAGGATGGGGGACATCATAGGGGACATGCTGTTAAAGCTACTGGAGGTCCTTGGGGACGAGGTGTCCAAGAGAGAGGGCGAGGAGGGACGCTTCCATTCTCTCATAGGGTCAAAGGTCATGGTGTTGCCGTTGGAGAGGTCGATGGGATCCCATGACAATTCTGGAGAGGTTTGCTCTAAGTTGAAGTTCCAGGTTGTTTCTCTGCACTCTTCTCTACACCTCACTGCCTCCCAGTCCTCGTCTTCCCCAAGACCCTCCATCCTCAGGGCTCTCCGCAGGCTCTGGCTCAACGCCTCACCCAGGGCATGAATCTCCTCAGCTGGGAGTTTATCTTCCAGAGTAGTCCCCCAATCCTGGAGCTCTGGCTGGAGCTGGAAAGAGGATTCAGGTTTGGTCTCGGACACTGATTCTTCTTCAGACACATCTGGCGTAGAGGTAAATAGATCAAAAACACTCCCCTCTCTCCCTTCTTTGATCCAGTCAGTGCTGATTAGACTGACCCTCCGTATGATCCCCTCCACCTCCTCAATCTTCTCCATCACCCTCCAGGCTGCTTCCCTCCTCTTCATCTCCATCCTCCACCCCTTCTCTGCTCTGCCTCCCTCCTGGCTGGGGCTCAGGGCCTGGTTGGAACCCCCCTCTGGAGACTGCCTGGTGCTGTCCTGGGCATCCTCTATCTCTTGAGGTTTAGATGGGAAGGGAGAGGTGTTAGAGAATTCGTTGTCGTACTCTGAGAGCTCCGTATCTGAGTCAATGTGAACAGACTCTTCTTTCAGAGTTACAACTTCTCGGGGCGTGCGAGAACTGTAGTGGTACTCAAATGGGAGAACTTTGTTCAGAGAACAAGAGTGGTTCTCAGAGAGTAGAACCCCCCTGAGGGAGTCCAGAACAGCGCTGGAGGGTATGGTGCATGGCCTCTTTGCTTCCTGTGTCATAGTTGGACTCTTAGAACATTTCTCCTTCTCTCTGCCTCCCTGGACGGTGTCCGTCTTCTCCTTTTCTCCTCCTCTCATGACTGTGTTCCTCCTCTCTGTGAAATTAGAGTTGGAGACACCATCAGAAGGATAGGCTGGACTCGACTCCACTGCACCCCACTGAAGCGTCTCCTCGGCTGGGCGAGCACTCATCTTCCACAACCTCTTCAGCCTCATTCTCTTGGAGCTCCCTGCTGTCCGTGGGGTCCCAGGGGACCGGGTGAAGGTGTGCTGTAGGCTACTGGTGCCGTTCATCCCCCCAGTCCTCCTTCTCCTGGTCGCCTGGGGGTCTGGTGGTAATCTAGGTGAGCAACCATCTTGGCTCTCCTCTGAGCCCAGGTGCCTGAGCTTACCTCCCTGGTTCCCCATTCCAACCCTGGCCTTACACTCCAAACAGAGAGGTAGCAGGTGGAGGTCAGCCAACCAGTGGAGCTCAGAGTCTGATGATGATCCTAAACCATCCGCCTTGCTGTCCTCCTCAAAACTCTGTTTCTGTTTTTTAAACCCAAGTTCTCCTGACTGATCCCACTGCACTGTCTCAACTGGCCCCTCCTCCGTTGGATGGCGGGAAATGATTGGTTGAGCCCTAAGAGAGGCGGTCTTGTGGAGGGAGGAGCCGGGGCCCCTTTGGATAGGGGTGGGGGTGAGGATGAACGGCCTCACAGAGCTCCTCTCCCTGATGGTTTGGTACAGACGCAAGGTGCTGTGGGTCCCTTCCATGATAACAACTGCTGTGGTAGTTGGCATGTAAACTGGCTGAAAAGTGTCTTGAAGTGTCTAAACAACGTAGTCTAGCAGCTCATCAATGGACTTTCTTCCGTTTCCTTTGGAATGGTTTCCTCCTAATGAAAAAGAAATGGTTGGTTATGTTAGAATATCTTTCTGGCTTGAGTTGTGGGACCGTTGTCTTCAGGCAAGGTAGATGAGTGGATTAGAATGGAATATAAGTGCATAACGGTACTGAACAAGGAAACAGTTTTTATGTAAACCTAAAACTTTTTTGAAGAGCAAAAACATCCCGTCTGTCTCTTCACAGAGCACCTGAACACAAACTTTCTCTGACAGAAATAGAAACCTTGCAAGATTAGATTATAACTGATGAGATATTATTTTATCTCAGAGAGAGAGGGAGAGAGAAAGAGACAGACAGAGAGAGTATGATATAATAATTTTGCATGCCCAATTTTTCAGTTTTTGATTTGTTAAAAAAGTTTGAAATATCCAATAAATGTCGTTCCACTTCATGATTGTGTCCCACTTGTTGTTGATTCTTCACAAAAAAATACAGTTTTATATCTTTATGTTTGAAGCCTGAAATGTGGCAAAGGGTCGCAAAGTTCAAGGGGGCCGAATACTTTCGCAAGGCACTGTATACATATGAGATGAAAATGTAAACAAAGTGGCATAGTTAAAGTGGCTAGTGATACATGTATTACATAAAGATGCAGTAGATGATATAGAGTACAGTATATACATATACATATGAGATGAATAATGTAGAGTATGTAAACATTATATTAGGTAGCATTGTTTAAAGTGGCTAGTGATATATTTTACATCATTTCCCATCAATTCTCATTATTAAAGTTGCTGGAGTTGAGTCAGTGTGTTGGCAGCAGCCACTCAATGTTAGTGGTGGCTGTTTAACAGTCTGATGGCCTTGAGATAGAAGCTGTTTTTCAGTCTCTCGGTCCCAGCTTTGATGCACCTGTACTGACCTCGCCTTCTGGATGATAGCGGGGTGAACAGGCAGTGGCTCGGGTGGTTGTTGTCCTTGATGATCTTTATGGCCTTCCTGTGACATCGGGTGGTGTAGGTGTCCTGGAGGGCAGGTAGTTTGCCCCCGGTGATGCGTTGTGCAGACCTCACTACCCTCTGGAGAGCCTTACGGTTGTGGGCGGAGCAGTTGCCGTATCAGGCGGTGATACAGCCCGACAGGATGCTCTCGATTGTGCATCAGTAGAAGTTTGTGAGTGCTTTTGGTGACAAGCCAAATTTCTTCAGCCTCCTGAGGTTGAAGAGGAGCTGCTGCGCCTTCTTCACGATGCTGTCTGTGTGGGTGGACCAATTCAGTTTTTCTGTGATGTGTAGGCCGAGGAACTTAAAACTTACTACCCTCTCCACTACTGTTCCATCAATGTGGATAGGGGGGTGTTCCCTCTGCTGTTTCCTGAAGTCCACAATCATCTCCTTAGTTTTGTTGACGTTGAGTGTGAGGTTATTTTCCTGACACCACACTCCGAGGGCCCTCACCTCCTCCCTGTAGGCCGTCTCATCGTTGTTGGTAATCAAGCCTACCACTGTTGTGTCGTCCGCAAACTTGATGATTGAGTTGGAGGCGTGCGTGGCCACGCAGTCGTGGGTGAACAGGGAGTACAGGAGAGGGCTCAGAACGCACCCTTGTGGGGCCCCAGTGTTGAGGATCAGCGGGGTGGAAATGTTGTTGCCTACCCTCACCACCTGGGGGCGGCCCGTCAGGAAGTCCAGTACCCAGTTGCACAGGGCGGGGTCGAGACCCAGGGTCTCGAGCTTGATGACGAGCTTGGAGGGCACTATGGTGTTAAATGCCGAGCTGTAGTCGATGAACAGCATTCTCACATAGGTATTCCTCTTGTCCAGATGGGTTAGGGCAGTGTGCAGTGTGGTTGAGATTGCATCGTCTGTGGACCTATTTGGGCGGTAAGCAAATTGGAGTGGGTCTAGGGTGTCAGGTAGGGTGGAGGTGATATGGTCCTTGACTAGTCTCTCAAAGCACTTCATGATGACGGAAGTGAGTGCTACGGGGCGGTAGTCGTTTAGCTCAGTTACCTTAGCTTTCTTGGGAACAGGAACAATGGTGGCCCTCTTGAAGCATGTGGGAACAACAGACTGGGATAGGGATTGATTGAATATGTCCGTAAACACACCAGCCAGCTGGTCTGCACATGCTCTGAGGGCGCGGCTGGGGATGCCGTCTGGGCCTGCAGCCTTGCGAGGGTTGACACGTTTAAATGTTTTCCTCACGTCAGCTGCAGTGAAGGAAAGTCTGCATGTTTTAGTTGCTGGCCGTGTCGGTGGCACTGTATTGTCCTCAAAGCGGGCAAAAAAGTTATTTAGTCTGCCTGGGAGCAAGACATACTGGTCCGTGACTGGGCTGGTTTTCTTTTTGTAATCCGTGATTGACTGTAGACCCTGCCACATACCTCTTGTGTCTGAGCCGTTGAATTGAGATTCTACTTTGTCTCTATACTGACGCTTAGCTTGTTTGATTGCCTTGCGGAGGGAATAGTTACACTGTTTGTATTCGGTCATGTTTCCGGTCACCTTGCCCTGATTAAAAGCAGTGGCTCGGCCTTTCAGTTTCACGCGAATGCTGCCATCAATCCACGGTTTCTGGTTTGAGAATGTTTTAATCGTTGCTATGGGAACGACATCTTCAACGCACGTTCTAATGAACTCGCTCACCAAATCAGCGTATTCGTCAATGTTGTTGTCTGACGCAATACGAAACATATCCCAGTCCACGTGATGGAAGCAGTCTTGGAGTGTGGAATCAGATTGGTCGGACCAGCGTTGAACAGACCTCAGCGCGGGAGCTTCTTGTTTTAGTTTCTGTCTGTAGGCAGGGATCAACAAAATGGAGTCGTGGTCAGCTTTTCCGAGAGGAGGGCGGGGCAGGGCCTTATATGCGTCGCAGAATTGGTGGTGTTTGCAGCTCTATAAAACACATTGTATTGCTCAGATTCTCAAACTTAATATTTACATTCACTGACACAGGATAAACTTTATCCCTCATGCTGGCCCAGACCAAACCAGTAAGTTACCACTCACTATAGCTGCATTTCTCCACATGGCCAGGCTGATAGTGGTCTTCTCCACATGACCAGACTTCTAGTGGTCTTCTCCCCATGACCAGGCTGATAGTGGTCTTCTCCACATGGCCAGACTGATAGTGGTCTTCTCCACATGACCAGACTGATAGTGGTCTTCTCCACATGACCAGACTTCTAGTGGTCTTCTCCACATGGCCAGGCTGATAGTGGTCTTCTCCACATGACCAGACTGATAGTGGTCTTCTCCACATGACCAGACTTCTAGTGGTCTTCTCCACATGACCAGACTTCTAGTGGTCTTCTCCCCATGACCAGGCTGATAGTGGTCTTCTCCACATGGCCAGACTGATAGTGGTCTTCTCCACATGACCAGACTTCTAGTGGTCTTCTCCACATGGCCAGGCTGATAGTGGTCTTCTCCACATGGCCAGGCTGATAGTGGTCTTCTCCACATGGCCAGACTGATAGTGGTCTTCTCCACATGACCAGACTGATAGTGGTCTTCTCCACATGACAAGGCTGATAGTGGTCTTCTCCACATGGCCAGACTGATAGTGGTCTTCTCCACATGACAAGGCTGATAGTGGTCTTCTCCACATGACCAGACTGATAGTGGTCTTCTCCACATGACAAGGCTGATAGTGGTCTTCTCCACATGGCCAGGCTGATAGTGGTCTTCTCCACATGGCCAGACTGATAGTGGTCTTCTCCACATGGCCAGACTGATAGTGGTCTTCTCCACATGGCCAGGCTGATAGTGGTCTTCTCCACATGACCAGACTGATAGTGGTCTTCTCCACATGAACAGACTTCTAGTGGTCTTCTCCACATGACCAGACTTCTAGTGGTCTTCTCCACATGACCAGACTTCTAGTGGTCTTCTCCACATGACAAGGCTGATAGTGTTCTTCTCCACATGACCAGACTGATAGTGGTCTTCTCCACATGACAAGGCTGATAGTGTTCTTCTCCACATGACCAGACTGATAGTGGTCTTCTCCACATGACCAGGCTGATAGTGTTCTTCTCCACATGACCAGACTGATAGTGGTCTTCTCCACATGACCAGGCTGATAGTGGTCTTCTCCACATGGCCAGGCTGATAGTGGTCTTCACCCATTTTAATGCTCTTCTGCTCATCCTTGAAAAATGCTATGAGGTCTGAAATAGACACCAAAGTCAACATACTGTACTAACAATTATCTAGGCTAAGGATTCTAAATGGATTAAATCATTTTTTTGGTCTTCATCAATCTACACAAAAACTTTTCTTTATTTTTTAAATGCAACTTTGTTGAATCAACATTGGCAGCGATTACAGCCTTGAGTCTTCTTGGGTATGATGCTACAAGCTTGACACACCTGCATTTAGGGAGTTTCTCCCATTCTTCACTGCAGATCCTCTCAAGCACTGTCAGGTTGGATGGGGAAAGTCACTGCACATCTATTTTCAGGTCTCTCCAGAGATGTTCTATTGGGTTTAAGTCTGGGCTCTGGCTGGGCCACTCAAGGACATTGAGAGACTTGTCCCGAAGCCACTCCTGCATTGTCTTGGCTGTGTGCTTAAAGTCGTTGTCCTGTTAGAAGGTGAAACTTCACCCCCGTTTGAGGTCCTGAGCACTCTGGAGCAGGTTTTCAACAAGGATCTCTCTGCATTCAGGCCAAAGAGTGCAATCTTGGTTTCATCAGACCAGAGAATCGTGTTTCTCATTGTCTTAGAGTCCTTTAGGTGCCTTTTGGCAAACTCCAAGCAGGCTGTCATGTGCCTTTTACTGAGGAGTGGCTTCCGTCTGGCCACTCTACCATAAAGGCCTGATTTGTTGAGTGTTGTCCTTCTGGAAGGTTTTCCCATCTCTACAGAGGAACTCTGGAGCTCTGTCAGAGTTCTCGGGTACTTTATCACCTCCCTGACCAAGGCCCTTCTCCCCCGATTGCTCAGTTTGGCCGAGCAGCCAGCTTTAGGAAGAGTCTTTGTGGTTGCAAACGTCTTCCATTTAAGAATGATGGAGGCCTCCGTGTTCTTGGGGACCTTCAATGCTGCAGAAATGTTTTGGTACCCTTCCCCAGATCTGTGCCTCAACATAATCCTGTCTCGGAGCTCTACAGACAATTCCTTCAACATCATGGCTTGGTTTTTGCTCTGACATGCACTTTCAACTGTGAGGTGTACCTTTCCAAAACATGTTCAATCAATTTAATTGACCACAGGTGGACTCCAGTCAAGTTGTGGAAACATCTCAAGAGTGATCAATGGAAACAGGATGCACCTGAGCTCAATTTCGAGTCCCATAGCAAAGGGTCTGAATACTTATGTAAATGTATTTTTAAAACCTGTTTTCAATTTGTTATTATGGGGTATTGTGTGTAGATTGATGAATAAGGCTGTAACGTAACAAAATTTGGAAAAAGGGGAAGGGGTCTGAATACTTTACGAATGCACTGTACTGCTCTGCTAACTAGCTAGCTAAAGTGTAGTCACTGGCTAGCTAAGACAGAGAAAGGGGACTTAAATTCATGGATTGGGCACAAAGATCTCTGATCCCGCGCTGGTGAATGGTAGTTTAGTGTTGGCTAGAGATGAAGTGCAGAAGCTTCCTGCAGGAAGTTGTAGTGTTGCTGAGGTCTTTTCTGTTGCTATTTAGTATTTTGAGTTTTGGGGAGTAAATTGAGGTGAATATATTCATAAAACTCACCTTATCCAAGAGAGAATTACATGGCTATCAAAACGTCACACCAGGGTAAGCCTACACAAAACACAGACCTTATATGGAGTAGTTCTAATATCCCATACGCAAAAATGATTGGAACCATTACTGGGTTTTACGGCTAGGTTTTATGGGTATTATGATATGTACACTGTGCCGGACAATAGACAATAAAGTTATCTTTTCATTGCCAAGATGGCGTCACTTTGAGTGGGTGTATTTGAACGTACATCCCGATAAACCAGGAAGATAATGATCAATACTCATGGATTTTAATTTAAAAAATTGTAAACTGACCCTTACCTATATGAAGTAACAGAAGGTGATTGGAAAACACGGTGATCACGACTCCATTGGCTGAACAGATGCTAATCACGATGGAAGCAGCGAGACAGAAGCATGCAGCCCACATATTTTGTATTTGTATTTATTATGGATCCCCATTAGCTGCTACTTTGGCAGTTAAAGACCTTCCAGAACTCATGGTAAAAGACTCCTTATATTCACCACTGCCACCTAAGAGCCCTCCTGCCAAATACAGGGCAGTCGAAAATTATTCTACCAACCCTGACATTCTCAAAGCCATCTTTGAGAAACTGGCCATTAATGAAAAGACAACAGAGTCTACCTCCAAATCAATGGAGTCTCTCTCAGCCACTGTGCAGCAGCTCCTCAACCAGGTGTCAACCCACATCGCCACAGCAGCAGTAACATTAGGTTCGTTTTAGACTTGATTGAGCTGATTCAGTTGACTCCGAGGCTATTATTTTATTCCTCGACTTTTGTGAAGCATTTGATACAATAGAACACAAATTCCTAATTCCTTCCTTGTACACTTTTGGTTTCGGGACTATCTTTGTCTCTGATATCAATATGTTTTATAACAATATTAATAGTTCTATTATGATTAATTGTAACACAACCAGAATATTTAATATTCACCGTGGTCTACGCCAGGGTTGTCCTATTTCAGCTTTCTTATTCCTTTTAGTTGTAGAATTATTATCTATTAGCATTTTAAACATCCCTGAATTAGATTGCACTGAAAATAGGAAACACTGTCACCACTGATAAATCCACCATAATTGAGAATTTCAATAAGCATTTTTCTACGGCTGCCCATGCTTTCCACCTGGCTACTCCTACCCCGGACAGCTGCACTGCACCCCCAACAGCAACTCGCCCAAGCCTTCCCCATTTCTCCTTCTCCCAAATCCATTCAGCTGATGTTCTGAAAGAGCTGCAAAATCCGGACACCTACAAATCAGCCGGGCTAGACAATCTGGACCCTTTCTTTCTAAAATTATCTGCAAAAATTGTTGCCACCCCTATTACTAGCCTGTTCAACCTCTCTTTTGTGTCGTCTGAGATTCCCAAAGATTGGAAAGCAGCTGCGGTCATCCCCCTCTTCAAAGGGGGGGGATACTCTTGACCCAAACTGCTACAGACCTATATCTATCCTACCGTGCCTTTCTAAGGTCTTCGAAAGCCAAGTCAACAAACAGATTACCGACCATTTCGAATCTCACCATACCTTCTCTGCTATGCAATATGGTTTCAGAGCTGGTCATGGGTGCACCTCAGCCACGCTCAAGGTCCTAAACGATATCTTAACCGCCATCGATAAGAAACATTACTGTGCAGCCGTATTCATTGATCTGGCCAAGTCTTTCGACTCTGTCAATCACCACATCCTCATCGGCAGACTCAACAGCCTTGGTTTCTCAAATGATTGCCTCGCCTGGTTCACCAACTACTTCTCTGATAGAGTTCAGTGTGTCAAATCGGAGGGTCTGCTGTCCGGACCTCTGGCAGTCTCTATGGGGGTGCCACAGGGTTCAATTCTTGGACCGACTCTCTTCTCTGTATACATCAATGAGGTCGCTCTTGCTGCTGGTGAGTCTCTGATCCACCTCTACGCAGACGACACCATTCTGTATACTTCCGGCCCTTCTTTGGACACTGTGTTAACAACCCTCCAGGCAAGCTTCAATGCCATACAACTCTCCTTCCGTGGCCTCCAATTGTTCTTAAATACAAGTAAAACTAAATGCATGCTCTTCAACCGATCGCTACCAGCACCTACCCGCCTGTCCAACATCACTACTCTGGACGGCTCTGACTTAGAATACGTGGACAACTACAAAAACTTAGGTGTCTGGTTAGTCTGTAAACTCTCCTTCCAGACCCATATCAAACATCTCCAATCCAAAGTTAAATCTAGAATTGGCTTCCTATTTCGCAACAAAGCATCCTTCACTCATGCTGCCAAACATACCCTTGTAAAACTGACCATCCTACCAATCCTCGACTTTGGCGATGTCATTTACAAAATAGCCTCCAATACCCTACTCAACAAATTGGATGCAGTCTATCACAGTGCAATCCGTTTTGTCACCAAAGCCCCATATACTACCAACCATTGCGACCTGTACACTCTCGTTGGCTGGCCTTCGCTTCATACTCGTCGCCAAACCCACTGGCTCCATGTCATCTACAAGACCCTGCTAGGCAAAGTCCCCCCTTATCTCAGCCCGCTGGTCACCATAGCATCTCCCACCTGTGGCACACGCTCCAGCAGGTATATCTCTCTAGTCACCCCCAGAACCAATTCTTTCTTTGGCCGCCTCTCCTTCCAGTTCTCTGCTGCCAATGACTGGAACGAACTACAAAAATCTCTGAAACTTTATTTATTTATTTATTTTGCTCCTTTGCACCCCATTATTTTTATTTCTATTTTGCACATTCTTCCATTGCAAAACTACCATTCCAGTGTTTTACTTGCTATATTGTATTTACTTTGCCACCATGGCCTTTTTGCCTTTACCTCCATTCTCACCTCATTTGCTCACATTGTATATAGACTTGTTTATACTGTATTATTGACTGTATGTTTGTTTTACTCCATGTGTAACTCTGTGTCGTTGTATCTGTCGAACTGCTTTGCTTTATCTTGGCCAGGTCGCAATTGTAAATGAGAACTTGTTCTCAACTTGCCTACCTGGTTAAATAAAGGTAAAATAAATAAATAAATAAAAAAGAAGGTATTTCAATATTTGGAAAATAAATAAAAAAAATATCTCAATTAGCGATACAAATCTGTTTCTGAAAGATAAGGATCGAGTTGCTATTGCACTTAAAAAAGAACTGTACAAAGCAGAGGGTCACGTTTCGTCTACCCTGCTCCATCCCTATCTGTAGCTGATCAAACCAGCAAGGATATCAACAACACTTTCCTAGACTTTATATGGAAAAATAAACAACGCAAACTTAAGAAGTCTGTAATATCAAACCAAAGAGCGTGGATTGTGGACTTGAAGTACTATATTTCATTGATATCAACAATACCATGAGAGTAAACTGGATAAAAGATGTATGCTGACCTATGAATCTATATGGTACTTCATTCCCTGTCATATTTTTATGAAATTGGGCAGTCTTCAATTTTTGTGGAAGTGCAAAAATTCTCCAGCAAAATTACCTATCAAACTGTCAAAATGTAATGAACAAGCCCTTTTAGCCTGGAAACTATGTTATGTCCACAACCTCTTCCCACACAAGGAACTTCTGTGGAACAACAAATATATTGTTGTTAAAAACAAGTCTATGTTCTTCCCTAATTGATTTGAAAGAAATATGATATTTGTGCTTGAGATATTTAATAAAGAAGGAAATATACTCTCTTATAGGAAGTTCTTACAAACATATAACTTCCCAATACATTATAAAGAATGTAATTCCATATGCAAAGCAATACCTTCAGGATTTACTAAATTAATAAAAATCTAATTTGTGTTTTGGAGAACATGTCAAGGTAGATGCACAATGTATGTTGGAATGTTGCCCCCTGCTGGATAATACATGTAATAATACATTAATTAGATACTTTTATCAAATCAAATGTTATTTGTCACATGCGCAGAATACAACAGGTGTAGACCATACAGTTAAATGCTTACTTACCAGCCCTTAACCAACAACACATTTTGTTTTAAATAGCCCCAAAAAATAAATAAATAAAAGTAACAAATGTCTCCAAGAACAAGATCTCTCCTAGAGGGAAATTCTTCTGGAATGCATATATTACTGAAATTGAATGGAAGAAAGCTTGGTTGCTCCTTCACAAATTTTGAATATCAAATAAAGTAAAATAAATTAACTTTAAAATCTTGCACAAAATATCCCCTTGCAAGAACGTGTTGTCTAAATTCATGGCTTTAGAGGACATATGCCTTTTCTGTGATAAAGAAGGGGAAACTATTATACACGTTTTTTTTTACGAGTGTGATTCTGTGAAGTTAGTTTAGAGCGAGTTAAGTATTTACATTTTTTATTCCATCAATAAGACCCATGTTTTTACAATGAAAGATGTAGTATGTTATTGTTCAAATGAAAACAAAACTACTGAATTAGTCGTTATTTTTTCATTCTCTCTGGTACATTGTATATCACAAAAACACACGTTTGAAATATGTCCCCAAATGCAATATATTTTTACTTGAAATCCAATATTTAATAAAATCTCTAGAATTAGTCAATAACACAAAAAAACAGTGTATTCTTACAACTCTATCATAGGTTTGTACAACTGTAACCCCTGGTCTTTATTTCATTTATTTGAGGTACTTTAACTTTTGAAAGTCAATTGTTGTGATTTTATTTTTTTAAACTTTATGTTCTTTTTGTTTCTTCAGAGAAAATATATGTGTAGTGATGCACTATGTTTTTTTGTTGTTGTATTGTAATTTGAAATTGTATAATAATAAAAACAGCTAAATAAAATTAAAATAAAGTAGGATTTTTTTTTAAATTGTGATTTTCTGACAATGTCTGGTAATTAGTTATTGCACTATTATTACAATGCACTGTTTCAATCGTATTCAACTTTTAACATGTTCGGATCAATCCGATATGAGTTTTGCCCTAATAGTCCTGAATACAGACCACCAATGGGCAAGTCATAATTACGCACACATTACGCACAGAAAAAAACGATCTGCATCAAAGTGAACACATAGGCTAAAGCTACCCCAAGACGACAAAAGTGTCAAAAGCTATGATGAAAATGTACATTTTAAAATGTCTCCAAGTAAATTTTCAAAAACACTAACACAGAAACTATCGATAAATACTTACACTTTTCTTTTGCATCCTCAGACCATACATTCCAAAGAGCGCTGGCATAACAGCATGCACAGAGACGTACATTTTCAGTTTGACAAGCGACAGAACCCGGCCTGCTGCTGTGACTGACAGGTCATGAACCAATGGTCTCTGTCTACCGGCTATTGGGACGGCTCCAATTTGAGCATTTGGCTGAAATCCAGTGACAGTGAACCGTGTGACAGGTATTGGATGGGGCAGACAGGCTACAGACAGAATAAACAGGCAGACGGTGAAAGGGGATTTAAGGGTAGCTAATACCTTAACCTTAATCCGTGCAGGGTTTCTCTATCTAATAGAATAAACCTGGAGACAGATTAACATATAGGGGAATGAATTTAACCTACAAGGTAGGCTTACTGAAATACTGTGACCACCTGCAACTGATGTTGTACAGAGTTTTATGTATCCAGGTTGCATGTTTGGGGTGGCAGGTAGCCTAGTGGTTAGAGCCAGGGCCAGTAACCAAAAGGTTGCTAGATCGAATCCCTGATCTGAGAGGTTCTGCCCCTGAGCAAGGCAGTTAACCCACTGTTCCTAGGCCGTCATTGTAAATAAGAATGTGTCCTTAACTGACTTGCCTAGTTAAATTCATCCCCTATTCGACAAGCACTTTCATCTCTTACGGTATGAGGGGCTGATTTGGACCGTTACCCCTAAAAACCCAGCATCTATTTGAGCTAGATCACCTATCTATGTGTGCCCACACTATTCAGGTCAGTAGATCTGAACAAAACACACGCATGCACGCACGCACACACGCTGAGTGCACTATATGAGGCTAATCTGACACCTGAGCCAGCTGTCATGTGGTTGGTTGATGAAGGAGGAAATAGACCTCCTGCTGGCCGACCCAGAGTCTTTGCAGAGCAGCAAGTGCACCTTAACACACTAGAGTAATGTCCTGTATAGTTCACCTTGACACACTAGACTAGAGTAATGTCCTGTATAGTTCACCTTAACACACTAGACTAGAGTAATGTCCTGTATAGTTCACCTTGACACACTAGACTAGAGTAATGTCCTGTATAGTTCACCTTGACACACTAGACTAGAGTAATGTCCTGTATAGTTCACCTTAACAGTCTGTGTTGTCGCACACTCTTACACCATGATTAGTGCTATCGGGATCCTTGTGATGTCCCTACCCTGAACCTTAACCCTAACCCCTACCCTAACCCTAACCCCTACCCTGAACCTTAACCCTAACCCCTACCCTAACCTTAACCCTAACTCTTACCCTAACCCCTACCCTGAACCCTAACCCTTACCCTAACCTTAACCCTAACCCCTACCCTGAACCTTAACCCTAACCCTTACCCTAACCCCTACCCTGAACCTTAACCCTAACCCCTACCCTGAACCTTAGCCCTAACCTTAACCCTAACCCCTACCCTGAACATTAACCCTAACCCCTACTCTGAACCTTAACCCCCACCCCTACCCTGAACTTTAACCCCTACCCTGAACCTTAACCCTAAACCCTACCCTGAACCTTAACCCTAAACCCTACCCTGAACCTTAACCATTTTAAATGTCAACTTCAATGGGGGTAATATCAGTGCCAATTTAGCATTTCTAACCATTTGCGTAGCATTTATGATTTTCATATATGCATTATGTTACCAGCCTCAAACTGAATCTGAAAGTGGCCTTTAGTGATAACGACAAACGGACACAAAAGTTATCGTCCTGACAGTTCTGCCACTTTCTTTATTCTCTTTATACCTTTTCTCATTTCAAATATGTCCTTATTAATTCATTTCAATCGATTGATAACTAATTACAACAAAACATTTAATACACATACAAGTGCACACATTAACTTACACAACACAAGTGCACTTTACCTATAGTATATCTCCTCATTCCCCAAATATAAACACTTTTAGATCAAGATAAACAACTGTCATGTCTGAATATTGCTACACATGTAGAAAACGGATAAACATTACATTCAGCTTCAAAACAGTGTAGCCAACATGAACTAGTCTCTCTTGCACCTGCACTACGTGCACTAAAGTCCGTTTACACAGGCAGTGTGCGCCTGTGAAAAATATATATATTTAATATATTTTTTTTTACTACAGCTAGCATAAAGCAAACAGTCATTCTCAATCACGTTTTTCACAAAAAGAAAAAAACAAACACCTCAAACCTTTTCCCAAACGTTATGATGTTCTTTCAATATTATACATTTTAAACATGCTGTTACATACATGTAACATTAGTGATAAAGATAAACTTTCACAGTTCTGTCACTACATTCTGAGGAATGGTGTGCGCGCTTGGCCTGTACGTGTTGCTTCCCCCACTACTATAGTGCAACAGCGCCATCTACTGGAATTATGGACTAACTACTGCCAAAGCCTGTAGAAAATAAGAGTTAGATTGATAAAACGAATAAACGTTGGTTTAAAAAATAATAAAGTGCTATCTATTTGTTGACTTTGTTTTTCAACCCATTAAAATTACAACGAATGGTCCACTAAGTGGACTCCACTAGATGTCAGCAGTGAGTTCAACAACAAAACACTTATGTGTGTGCTATCACGTCATAATCTGTAGACGGACACTTTTCATACATTTCTCCAAGTGTGATTAAGGCAGTGCAAGCATGTGGTCGTGCACGTGTTGGCAAAGAGAGAGTTCAAAGTTGGAGTTGACTAACCAAATGGAATCCTTCGGCTAATGTAGCCGCTACATAGTTTCTAAATAAGTCTATCTCATTTAGGACTACTTTACGTTAGGCTACTTCAGGGATCAGCATCTTTGATGAGGGCCAGGGCCACACAAAAGAAAAGAACTCAGTATACCGACAGCTAATTACTTGCAATTATACACATTTAGCTATAAGGCAAATGTTTTCCGTTTTTAATATGATAACTGATAATCAATGGGCCCCACCCCAGTCAGTAATTTGATCGTGTTTACCACACATTTAGATTGCTGGCTGCTAGACTCATTTACCAATCTAAAAACAATTTGCTGACATGGGCTAATTTAGTGACGGCTGATGCACAACCACATTTCGGAATTGCAGCTGATGTATTATATTAGTCTAACTCTCAACAGTATGTTGAGCCACGACTGAGTTAAAAAAATATATATATATTTATTTAAAAAAAATGTTTTGTCAAATTGGCCAGCCAGTTGCCCATCCCTGATGATTTAATCCTATAAATTAAATTAATGGTTGTTAGTATTGTAACTACAACACCTGGACATGAGGAAAACGGCTAAGCAGGCAGCATTTTGTCAACCAGATAGGGCTAATTAATTCCCTACAATGTAGCCTGGGGTCCAGTGTTTGGGTAGGTAGGCTATGCCAAGGCTGTGTACGTACATTGCTTTACGTTTCTTTAAAAAAAAAAAGGTAGCGATGCACCCAAACAAAAGAGAATCATATTTTTTGAAGAGAGGACAGTCATCCTTGCAGACAAGAGTAATCCATTTTCAATTGAGAAGAATACGATTGTTATCATTGTTTTCAAGAAATCAATGTAGTAAAATTGTATACACTTTTATATTGGAGCTGTCTGTTCCATCTCAACAGAGAGTGACAGAGCGGGAAAGAGAGAGAGATGCCCCTACAATCTAACTTTGTATTCAACACAATTATTGTTATTCAATTCTCCGTTCTGACCCATTATTATTATTATTATTAACATAAAACGAATGACTCCTGCTATTTAAATACGCCTGGCAGAGTGATAGTGACAGACTTTGTCATTTCATTGTGAATCATTAAATAGCAGTAGCCTCGTCCGCTTGCCGAGGCGTGCTCGTCTCCTCTCCTCTCGCACCCACCATAGCTCACTCAGCGTACTGCTGACATTGGCAGCCGCAGGGAGCACACAGTCTGGGGTGGGTAGGCATTGAGTGACAATCCGCGGTGAGGTGTGCAGTGGACGCGGGGGGGGGAGGGGGGGGCTTGCCCGGTCTGCCCTATATGGTTGTGGAATTAGCTCCATGCTAATATCGGCAGGAGAGCTACAGCATCGCGTTTCTGTCTAGCCTACTGCATCTCCAGTCAGTGGTGGCTTTCATAGTCTAAACAGGCTCCTACACAGCCATGGCTGAGGGCGGAGAAGGAGAGGATGACATCCAGTTCCTGCGAACTGTAAGTAGCTACCTTATTTGCTTACTTTTTATGCATAACCAAAGCGTTTTTTGGGGGGGGACCGGGTGTCTTGAAAGGAAGTGTTCTTGGATATGGCTTTAAATGGCAACAACTGGTGTCACTGCTGGATAGAGAGTCTATCATTTGCTTGAATACCTGGACTAATGCAAAATCAGGATATGAAAACTGCTCTGACTTCAAATAAAATAGGTGCAGTTTTATTTTGGGTGTTTTATATAATTCATGAGATCCTGCCCTTGTTGGGAAGTTGACCTAGGTGTATGGTGCACGCTATGGGCTACTGTGCAGTGAGCGAGTTGCATATTGGCTCTCAGAGCACCTGTCGCCAGAGCTCGAGGCACATTGGAATTTAAATGAAAGTCCCAGCTGCAGGTGCAATGGCACATTTAAATTAGGCCTTCATAATTGTAAAAAAAGAAGAAGAAAAAAAGCAGAATAAAAGTAGTGATTTTTGCATAATCATTGTAATATAATTGAGTTTGGAGTATGGTTGTATCTGTTTTCCTCCTCTTAAATGACAATGATATATCGACTAAACTTAAAGAACATAATGTTTCTTTGATTTTCCTCTGGCTTTCTGTCTGTGTGTGGGTTGTAGTTGCTTGTGAAAAGGCTACTGTTGATTTAATCATCAAAATAAACGCTAAGACTATTTGAACCTTTGTGCTTTGCTTTGACTCAGGGAGAGGTGTTTTAATACGTTCTGTTCACAAGTAAGATAACCCCAAGCATGGCTCTGCTATTTTAGAGCTATTTTAGTGGTTCGATGAAGATTACTTACACTATGCTACATAGAGTTCATGTGGGGCTACAAGGCATTTATCTTTGTAAACGATACGATGTACAGTATGTATGTTGGCCTGGTGTGAATAACCATCCATCACAGTTGGTTCGCCATTGACGTATAGGCTAGTCCTGACATATCTCTTGGAGTGTGATATTTTGTGATACCTTAGATATGCTGTGCTGATAAACTGTCCAGCGTCATACAATGGAGGATAACACACTTCCAGAGAGTTAGAAAGATCCAACAGGCTGGTGTGTGTGTCACCAGATCAAACTTTGATGGTTGATGGTTGATCCTTTACCAGAGAAGGCAATACAGATGTGTAGTTGATCAATAACCAGAGCAGAGAAGACAGATGTGTAGTTGATCCTTTACCAGAGAAGAGAAGACAGATGTGTAGTTGATCCTTAACCAGAGAAGAGAATACAGATGTGTAGTTGATCCTTTACCAGAGAAGAGAAGACAGATGTGTAGTTGATACTTTACCAGAGAAGAGAAGACAGATGTGTAGTTGATCCTTAACCAGAGAAGAGAAGACAGATGTGTAGTTGATCCTTTACCAGAGAAGAGAAGACAGATGTGTAGTTGATCAATAACCAGAGAAGAGAAGACAGATGTGTAGTTGATCCTTTACCAGAGTAGAGAAGACAGATGTGAAGTTGATCCATAACCAGAGGAGAAGACAGATGTGTAGTTGATCCTTTACCAGAGAAGACAAGACAGATGTGTAGTTGATCCTTTACCAGAGAAGAGAAGACAGATGTGTAGTTGATCCATAACCAGAGAAGAGAAGACAGATGTGTAGTTGATCCATCCATACAGTATGTAACGATAGAGAGAAGACCTAGAGGTGGCTGTTTGACAGGTCACAGGTCGGTCACCAGTATTTAACGGCCTACAGTGTTTAACAGGCCTGTGATATGCTGATCCTGTTGGCTCTCTGATTCCCCTGACACTCACACCACTCAATGGCATCCTGATTATCTAGCGAAAACAGCCATATTCCAGGGGGTTTCACAGGCCCCAAGCACACATAACATCAATAGTCTAATCAGGCTGTCATGAGAGATTATCGGTAGTCAGTCGATACAAAAACATGCTCCTTAGCATTAATTAAAGCACTGATTGTAAATGTGTTAGGATCTGATTTATATGTAATTCATTGACCTTCATAATTAGATAACTAAGTATAACTTAATTTCTGCACGTCGGAAGAGATGTTATAGATGATTCAACCACTGTTCCACAACAGGTCATTTTTTTCAGTTTGTGCACAGAAGTATCTGTTTATTTAATTTTTGCTGAGTCTGAGTTAGAATACCTCATGATAAGCTGCAGACCATCCTATTTACCAAGAGAGTTTTCATCTATATTTTTTGTAGCTGTCTTATTACCACCACAAACGGATGCTGGCACTAGGACCACACTCGACAAGCTGTATGCAAACAAGAAAATGCACATTCAGAGGTTGCGTTTCTTGTAGTCAGTGATTTTAATGCAGGGAAAATTAAATCAGTTTTCCGTCATTTTTACCAGCATGTCACCTATGCAACTAGAAGCGAAAAAACTCTAGATCACCTTTACTCCTCACACAGACAAGCATATAAAGCTCTCCTTCACCCTCCTTTTTTGCAAATCAGAATATAACTCTATCCTCTGGCTTCCTGCTTACAGCAAAAAGTCAAACAGGAAATACCAGTGACATACTCAATACAGAAGTGGTCCGATAAAGTGGATGCTAAGCAACAGGACTGTTTCGCGAGTACAGACTGAAATATGTTCCGGGATTGATCCGATAACATTGAGGAGATTACCACATCACTCACCGGCTTCATTAATAAGTGCTTAGATGACTCATCCCCACAGTGACCATACGTACATACCCTAACCAGAATCCATGGATGACAGACAACGTTCATACTGAGCTATCGGCTAGAGCTGCCGGTTTCATGAAGCGGGACAGTAATCTGGATGCTTATAAGAAATCCCGTTATGACCTCCGACAAGCCATCAAACAGGCAAGACGTCAATACAGGACTAAGATTGAATCCTACTACGTCAGCTCTGACATTCGACAGATGTGGCAGGGCTTGCAAACTATCATAGATTACAAAGGAAAACCCAGCCATGAGCTGCCCAGCAACATAAGTCTACCAGACGAGCTAAAGGCCTTCAATTCTTGCTTCTATGCAAACAACACTGAACCATGCATGAGAACACCAGCTGTTCCCGGACGACTGTGTGATCTTGCTCTCCGTAGCTGATGTGAGTAAGACCTTTAAATAGGTTCATATTCACAAGGCCGCGGGGCCAGAAGGAATACCAGGACATATACTCAGAGCATGCGCTGACCAGCTGGCAAGTGTCTCCACTGACATTTATAACCTATCCCTGACCCGCTCTGTAATACCAACTTGTTTCAAGCAGACCACCATAGTCCCTGTGCCCAAGAACGCCAAGGTAAAGAATGCTGTTCATTGACTAAGGCTCAGCATTCAACACCATACTCCCCTCCAAGATTATTACCAAGCTCAGCACCTTGGAACAGAACAACTACCTCTGCAACTGAATCCTGACTTCCTGACGAGGCACCCCCGGGTAGTGAGCCTTAACACGGGGGCCCCTCAGGGGTGTGTGCTTAGTCCCCTCCTCTACTCCCTGTTCAGCTATGACTGTGTGACCGCGCATAACTCCAACACCATCATTAAGTTTGCTTACGACACAACGTTGGTAAGACTGATCACAGACGGCGATGAGGCAGCCTATAGGGAGGAGTTCAGAGAACTGGCAGTGTGGTGCCAGGACAACAACCTTTCCCTCAGACAAAGGAGAAGATCGTGGACTACAGGAAACAGAGCGGCGCTCACGCCCCAATTCACATCAATGTGGCTGCAGTGGAGCGGATCGAGAGCTTCAAGTCCCTCCGTGTTCACATCCCTGAGGAATTAACATGGTCCACACACACCCACCCAGTTGTGAAGAGGGCAAGACAGCGCCTCTTCCCCCTCAGGAGGCAGAATTTTTTTTGGCACGGGCCCTCAGATCTGCATAAAGTTCTACAGCTGCACCATTGAGAGCATCTTGACTGGCTGCATCACTGCTTGGTATTGCAACTGCAAGGCACCCAAATGCAAAGCGCTACAGAGGGTGGTGAATACGGCCCAGTACTTCACTGGGGCCAAGCTTCCTGCCATCCAGGACCTGTATACCAGGTGGTGTCAGAGGAAGGCCCACACACACTAGACCCTACCCACACACTCACAGATTTATATGTTTTATTTTATCCTTACACAGACACCTTGACACACACACTACATACGCGCCCACATGCATACTGACGCCAAGCACACACACACACACACACACAATACGTGCCCACATGCATACTGACGCCACACACGCACACACACATACACTCTGACAGCACGTTGCACATTTTTTGACTTGAGAAATACTGCACCAAACACCATAGTTAGATGTAAAATTGCACAACTAAATCAATCCTCGGCAAAAACGTCAAAATGAATTACACATTTCTTGAATTAGAATCATTCCGGAGATTTTGATGAATTGAAATAGTCTTCCACGTGTACAGTGTCTCATGGGGGACAAACATTAACCAAACACGGCATCGGACTGAAAACATACCTCCAAGACTGAAATCTCGTTTTCTAATGAGCAACAGAAAAACAAAATGTGCCAATCGGCGTGTTTAAGTTGGCCTGAACAGAGACTTTTCTGCAGTAGTGGCAGTGGTTGAGTTGATGTATAGGCTAGCCTAGGCCTTATTATTGATCTGATAGAGAATTTAGGTCGATGGCTACAGATGTAGGATCTTAATTTATGCCAGTTTGCTACAGCAGGAAAATATTACTGCAGCAACAGGAAATGTGAATGATTATTTTGATTATATTTAATGGAGATTTTTGTAGGGTTTGATCAACAAAAATTGTTAGGGCAAATCAAATCTTACCTTTTTTTAATGGAAATTACAAACTTTAGGAGCCTTTTTAACCTTGAATGCACTACAAGTTTGCATTTCCTGCTGTGCATTAAAATTCTCAGCAAAAAAAAAAATGATCAAATTAGAAAGCAACACGATGAAAGAATTTGAAGCAGCTGTATGAAATTGGACTTGTTTTTCCATAATCTCCAAAGTGTGATTGCGAAGTCAGAAGTTCGAAGACTTGGATCTATATTTTGTAGTCCAGTGTTATAAAGAGCAGTTTGTAGTTTGAAGGAGTTTTCAAAACTTTGTGGCTGTGATGTCATACTTGTCATTAACTCAAGAGGTGATGTGCAGAACTGTGTAGGTAGTCAACCCTTTTAAATCCAGAGAGGACGCTTCCCCAGACCCTAGCCTTGTCCCATGCCCCCCATGCAGTAGCAGCAGCAGAGTGCTTATTTGGAGTTGATGTTGTTCTGGAAGCCTTCTGCATTCCAAAGGAGAACTTAAATTTAGCCTCTTTAAAAGCTGATGCTTCCTCAGCCCATGCATACACACTGTACATGCGTTCCCTGCTTGCTGGCTCCTGCCCACACCACAACACACTACACCATGGGTCATTGCGTCAGCTGGGCAGCTAGCACAAGACCAGCGGCATTTTAGCACCATTTTTATAGGGATGAGCTAGTGTTCCGAAGTCAACAGCTTGCTACCGCAAAGTTTGAGGCGATATAAAGATATAGTCAAGCTGGGGACAGAATAAGAAGAGGATATGTGTAGGAGCAAGACTAGGAATTCTGTTGTTTGATTCCATTGCAATATGTTGGTGATTCACTTTTTAGGCTGTATTGAGCGTATGCAAAACAAATGTGCAAATATCCCCTGGGTTTTTCACCAAATGCACAGTTCTGCTAAATGTTGCCCAGTGTTTCAAATCAAATCAAATTCTATTGGTCACATACACATGGTTAGCAGATGTTATTGCGAGTGTAGCGAAATGCTTGTTTAAATGTTGTCCAGTGTTTGAAGAGGTTATTGGCACTGTTGCTGTTCAAATTCATTACAAAGTTGAATACTTTTATACCTCAGACAACTTCGTCCACAAAAAGCTGATTGTAATGGCTTTGGGAAATCTATAGTGCTAAAGCGCTGGTGAGAGAACATTAAACAATATTTGGGGTAGTAGAGGTGGGTGGCACCTATCCCAGATTTGGGTGGTTAGCAGTGGCACCGAATCCCAGAGGTGGGTGGTTAGAAGTGCACCTGTCCCAGAGGTGGTTGTTTTGCAGTGTCACCTGTCCCAATTAAAATACTATTGTTAGACTCTCCAGAGCTCCTTCATCCTGTTGTCTCTGGAAAGGAAATGAGAGGATTTAAACTGCTGGTCTGGAGCCAGATGGGTCTGGGCCAGGTGGGTCTGGGCCAGGAGCATGCATGCCTCTGCGGTGCTGATGGTCCATGCTCAGGGTTGGGAAGAATTATAAGTGGGTCCTTAGGGCCAGTTTCCTGGACCCAGATTAAAGCGCATGCTTCCATGATTTGTGTCACGCCTGCTCCCGCTCTCCCTCTGGCGCCAAGCTCCCCAGGTGTACCTGTGTTATTGTAGACAGGTGTTGATCCATGCCCAGGTGTACCTGTGTTATTGTAGACAGGTGTTGACCCATGCCCAGGTATACCTGTGTTGTTGCAGACAGGTGTTGATCCATGCCCAGGTGTACCTGTGTTATTGTAGACAGGTGTTGACCCATGCCCAGGTGTACCTGTGTTGTTGCAGACAGGTGTTGATCCATGCCCAGGTGTACCTGTGTTGTTGTAGACAGGTGTTGACCCATGCCCAGGTATACCTGTGTTGTTGTAGACAGGTGTTGACCCATGCCCAGGTGTACCTGTGTTGTTGTAGACAGGTGTTGATCCATGCCCAGGTATACCTGTGTTGTTGCAGACAGGTGTTGACCCATGCCCAGGTGTACCTGTGTTGTTGTAGACAGGTGTTGACCCATGCCCAGGTGTACCTGTGTTGTTGCAGACAGGTGTTGATCCATGCCCAGGTGTACCTGTGTTGTTGCAGACAGGTGTTGATCCATGCCCAGGTATACCTGTGTTGTTGCAGACAGGTGTTGATCCATGCCCAGGTGTACCTGTGTTATTGTAGACAGGTGTTGATCCATGCCCAGGTGTACCTGTGTTGTTGTAGACAGGTGTTGATCCATGCCCAGGTGTACCTGTGTTGTTGCAGACAGGTGTTGACCCATGCCCAGGTGTACCTGTGTTGTTGCAGACAGGTGTTGACCCATGCCCAGGTGTACCTGTGTTATTGTAGACAGGTGTTGATCCATGCCCAGGTGTCATGTCTCTCTCTCATCATGGCATTGGTACGATGTGGGTTTTGGTTACGCAGTCCTCTAGGGACTTATCACTGCTGAAGGAAATGGTGACTGTCTGCTTCTCTCTTTCCTAATACTTACCAAACTCATTTTACTTTGGCAGTGTTTCCCTGTATCACAACCGGCCGTGATTGGGAGTCCCATAGGGTGGCGCACATCTGGCCCAGTGTCGTCGGGGTTTGGCCGGTGTTGGCCATCATTGTAAATAAGATTTTGTTCTTGACTGACTAGCCTAGTTAAATAAAGGTTAAATATTTGTATTTTATTTTGTATAGCTGATCTATAACTAGGAACTAGACTGCTATTTTAACTTTTTGTAGTCTTTTTGTTATTTTTGGAGTAATGAGTTCTTTCTTCTTCTCTGTCTGTCTTTTCATTCTCAAATTCCCCTAAGAAGATCCATTTGATTGGGCATTATGATTAAAAGTCTGATCGCATCACAATGCCCGCTGCTAGACAGAGAGTTCCCGTCTTGAATTAGCAACATTCCCACAGTAGATACAACGGCTTGAGCCGTGAAGTAACTCTCAAGCCAAATAATTGCCTTCGTTAATCAATGGAGAGGACTGAAATAGGATCTGTACTGCTGAGATTTGGACCCGGGGACGATAGTAGCTTCATTTCCATGTAAATGCTGCTGCTGACGCTCCATTCACACATATCTTTTAAATTGTTGCCTTTACTTCAGCGTTGTATTATTCTCTTTGTTTAATGAACACTGAATATTTGGAAAGGAATATGTCTCATTTGGAACATTGGATTAATTATAAGTTACTGTTTGACATAGTTAGCCTAAATCTAGCCAATACATTGTTAGTCAAGTTTGTGTTATTAATGGAGAACAGGAATATTATTGGCAGAAAAACCCTTTTGGTTCGCGTCTCGTCTCAGGTCTCAACAGCAGAAAAACCCTGTTGGTTCACATCTCATCTCAGGTCTCACCAGCAGAAAAACCCTGTTGGTTCGCGTCTCGTCTCAGGTCTCAACAGCAGAAAAACCCTGTTGGTTCACATCTCATCTCAGGTCTCACCAGCAGAAAAACCCTGTTGGTTCGCATCTCATCTCAGGTCTCAACAGCAGAAAAACCCTGTTGGTTCGCGTCTCATCTCAGGTCTCAACAGCAGAAAAACCCTGTTGGTTCACGTCTCGTCTCAGGTCTCAACAGCAGAAAAACCCTTTTGGTTCGTGTCTCGTCTCAGATCTCAACAGCAGAAACACCCAGTTGGTTCGCGTCTCATCTCAGATCTCAACAGCAGAAAAACCCTGTTGGTTCACGTCTCATCTCAGATCTCAACAGCAGAAAAACCCTTTTGGTTCGTGTCTCGTCTCAGATCTCAACAGCAGAAACACCCAGTTGGTTCGCGTCTCATCTCAGATCTCAACAGCAGAAAAACCCTGTTGGTTCACGTCTCATCTCAGATCTCAACAGGAGAAAAACCCAGTTGGTTCGCGTCTCGTCTCAGATCTCAACAGGAGAAAAACCCAGTTGGTTCGCGTCTCGTCTCAGATCTCAACAGCAGAAAAACCCTGTTGGTTCGCGTCTCGTCTCAGGTCTCAACAGCAGAAAAACCCTGTTGATTCGTGTCTCGTCTCAGGTCTCAACAGCAGAAAAACCCTGTTGATTCGTGTCTCGTCTCAGGTCTCAACAGCAGAAAAACCCTGTTGATTTGTGTCTCGTCTCAGGTCTCAACAGCAGAAAAACCCTGTTGATTCGTGTCCCGTCTCAGGTCTCAACAATAAGAAAAACAACATTTCCAAAGTGACATCGACTTGCAGCCTCCTTGTTACAACATTGATAGATGTGAAAACACTCTATCCCTCTATGCAAGTTCTACTTGTTACAACATGTTATATTTTAGCAGACACTCCTATCCAGAGCAACTTACAGGAGCAATTAAGGTTAAGTCCTTTGCTCAAAGGCACATCGACAGATTTTTCACCTAGTCGGCTTGGGGATTCGAACCATCAACCTCTCAGTTACTGACCCAACGCCCTTAACAACTAGGATACCTGCCGCTACATAAATGATATTTTGAAAATCTTGTGTTGCCGATGCAGTTAAATTCATAACTTCTTCATCATATTAGAGACGTTATTAAGACTTGTCAGACATCTATTGCCGAAGATGTGCTCCTCCTCTTGTTCATTGTACTTGATCAAGTGCAGTTCAATTAAAATGAAACTTTATTTGTCGTATGTACATTTTAGCAGATGTTAAAGCAAGTGCAGCAAAATGTGTGTTTCCATCTCCAGCAGTGCAGTAAGTGTCTAACAGTACAATACTAATGTCAAATGAATCTGGCATATCAGACGCATAATCAAATGAGATGTGTGATGTGTTTCCACATCAAAAACGGGCTTTGGTGGTGGGCGTGGCAGGGGGCGTGGTTGGCCAGTCAGCACAGCTGCATTTTGGAGTACATTTTAGAGACCCCAATCTTTGCTGGCGTAGAGAAATTTTTGCAGTTTTAAGTCAATTTCCTGCGATTCTACATATTCTGCCATGGAGCTGAGAGAAAATGTTGTTAATTCTAAATCTAATTTCCTGCAATTTTACGCATTTTGCCATGGCTAATGCTGTGTTCTTTTGCTCAAACATAATAATAAAATCTATACTGCTAAATTAATTGTTTAAAAAAAAAACGATCTAGATTTTATTTTCATCCAAGCCTTATCTATACAGCACATTTCGGACATGAATGCAACGCTATGTGCTTCACAGGGGGGAAAAAACTATGAAAATTAAAACCGAAATATTTTGGGGATTGTTAATTCTCAAAGATTATATTATAGAAAAATATAGAGATCCATTATCTTTTCTGCATAGTTTATATCTGTTTTTAGTCATTTAAGTTTACACTGAAATCGTTTATGTATCCAGAAAAATAAATATTTTTACAGTGTTTGGATTGAAGTGAACCGAAAAACGCTTTGGCGGCCCGTCCAAGGATTTCAATGGCAGAACAATCCCTGAGTCCTGCTCTAGGTCAGTAGTCTGTGAGTTTACACCTTATTGTAAAATGGTCCGAATCTGTGAGCATTATAGTAAGATGGAAAGCCTGAAATGGCCCAACCAAAGTACCTGATCTCTCTTTATCTGCCACCCACCGCCACTCTCTCTTTGCCTTTCTCTGTCTGTCTCTCTCTCTCTCTGTATCTCTCTCTGTATCTCTCTCTCTCTCTGTCTGTCTCTCTCTCTCTCTGTATCTCTCTCTCTCTCTCTCTCTGTATCTCTCTCTGTCTGTCTCTCTCTCTCTCTGTATATCTCTCTGTATCTCTCTCACTCTCTCTGTGTGTATCTCTCTCTCTCTGTATCTCTCTCTGTATCTCTCTCTCTCTGTATCTCTCTCTCTCTGTATCTCTCTCTCTCTGTATCTCTCTCTCTCTGTATCTCTCTCTGTATCTCTCTCTCTGTATCTCTCTCTCTGTATCTCTCTCTGTATCTCTCTCTGTATCTCTCTCTGTATCTCTCTCTCTCTGTATCTCTCTCTCTCTTTGCCTTTCTCTCTCTGTATCTCTCTCTCTTTTTCTATATCACGCCCTCTCTCTGTTTCTCTCTTTATCACTCTCTCTCTCTCTCTCTCTCTCTCTCTACCCCCCTTTCTCCTTCCACCCCCCTCATCACTCTCTTTATGCTGGACAGACGTCTAGGTAGGTGGCATAGAGTCACTCCAGCCCCCAGCCATCCACCAGATGTGACCCTGGCTGAGGGCCCGTCCCAAATGGCACCCTATTCTCTATATAAAGGGCTCTGGTCTAAAGTAGAGGACTACATAGGGAATAGGGTGCCATAGGGCTCTGGTCTAAAGTAGTGCACTACATGGGGAATAGGGTGCCATATGGCTCTGGTCTAAAGTAGTGCACTACATAGGGAATAGGGTGCCATAGGGCTCTGGTCTAAAGTAGTGCACTACATGGGGAATAGGGTGCCATAGGGCTCTGGTCGAAAGTAGTGCACTACATAGGGAATAGGGTGCCATAGGGCTGTGGTCAAAAGTAGTGCACTACATAGGGAATAGGGTGCCATAGGGCTCTGGTCTAAAGTAGTGCACTACATAGGGAATAGGGTGCCATTCGGGATGCATCCCGGGGCTTTCATCCCTCAGTGCTGCTGATGCAGACTCAGACCAACTGTTCAGCCTTGCATGCATGACAGCTTATTTGATTTTGTTAGCAATCAATGTTATTCTTCAACAACACAAACTCCAAAGACAATTGGGGGAGAAAAATAGGTTTATTTGAGAAGGACAAATCAAGATGTTATGCTGGGAGGTAGATGTTCAGTCTACCCTGTCCTCAGCTTTACTCCACTGAACAGGATGCCATTTATAACCCCCCACCCTAGCCTGGGCTTGACCAATCAGAAGTCCCCTGTCCTCAGCTTTACTCCACTGAACAATGGAACAGGATGCCATTTATAACCCCCCACCCTAGCCTGTGATTGACCAATCAGAAGTCCTTGCAGTACGACTGGACCAAGTACGACTGGACCGTCCTCTCATCCTCTGCGTTGTGTATTTATCTTCAAAATATTCTTATCATTTGGAGCTGCTTTAAGGCAATATGCTGCATTAAGGCAATATGCTGCATTAAGGCAATATGCTGCATTAAGGCAATATGCTGCTTTAAGGCAATATGCTGCTTTACTGCAATATGCTGCATTAAGGCAATATGCTGCATTAAGGCAATATGCTGCATTAAGGCAATATGCTGCTTTACTGCAATATGCTGCATTAAGGCAATATGCTGCATTAAGGCAATATGCTGCATTAAGGCAATATGCTGCATTAAGGCAATATGCTGCATTAAGGCAATATGCTGCATTAAGGCAATATGCTGCATTAAGGCAATATGATGCTTTAAGGCAATATGCTGCTTTACTGCAATATGCTGCTTTACTGCAATATGCTGCAAGTAACATTATAGTGGCAATCAACAGTAACAAAGCGTCCTCCTCGCCCCTGGTAAAAACCTGATTAAGAAATGTAAATGTGATGTAATATATTGTATTGATGTTAATATCTTGCTGTTTTTTCATGCCAAAAATGAAGTGTAATTTTATACTGTATATACAGCACCGGTATCCAGGCTGTATCACATCCGACCGTGATTGGGAGATCCGTAGGGCGGCGCAAATTGGCCCAGCGTTGTCCGGGTTTGGCTCGGGGTAGGCCGTAATTGTAAATATGAATTTGTTCATAACTGACTTGCCTAGAGGTTAAATAAATAAATACATAAATAAAACCAGTCTAAAGTGTGGATACACCTACTCATTAAAGGGTTTTTCTTAATTTTTTACTATTTTCTACATTGTAGAATGATAGTGACAACATAAAAACGATGAAATAACACATATGGAATCATGTAATAACCAAAGAAGTGTTAAATAAATCAAAATATATTTTATATTTTATATTCTTAAAGTAGCAACCCTTTGCCTCAGTGACAGCATTGCACACTCTTGGCATTCTCGAAACAGGTTTCACCTGGAATGCTTTTCTAATAGTCTTGAAGGAGTTCCCACATATGCTGAGCACTTGTTGGCTGCTTTTCCTTCACTCGATCCAACTCATCCCAAACCATCTCATTTGAGTTGAGGTCGGGGGATTGTGGAATCAAGGTCATCTGATGCAGCACTCCATCACCCCCCTTCTTGGTCAAATAGCCCTTAAACAGCCTCGAGGTTTTGGCTCATTGTGCTGTTGATAAACAAATGATAGTCCCACTAAGCGCAAACCTGATGGGATGGCGTATCGCTGCAGAATGCTATGGTAGCCATGCTGGTTAAGTGTGCCTTGAATTCTAAATAAATCACAGACAGTGTCACCAGCAAAGCACCCCCACGCCATCACACCTCCCCCTCCATGCTTCATGTTGGGAACCACACATTCGGAGATCATTCGTTCACCTACTCTGCATCACACAAAGACATGGCGATTGGAACCAAAACAGTGGTGTCGGTGGTGTCTTAGCAGCAATTCGACCATGAATGCCTGTTTCACACAGTCTTCTCTGAACAGTTGATGTGGAGATGTGTCTTTTACTTGAACTCTGTGAAGCATTTATTTGGGTTGCAATTTCTGCAGCTGGTAACTTTAATGAACTTATCCGCTGCACCAGAGGTCTTCCTTTCCTGTGGCGGTCCTCATGAGAGCCAGTTTCATCATAGCGCTTGATGGTTTTTGCCACTGCAATTGAAGAAACTTTCAAAATTCTTAGAATTATCTGTTTAATCATTGATGTAATTATCCTATAAGACTGATGTGTTAAAGTAATGATGGACTGTAGTTTCTCTTTGCTTATTTGAGCTGTTCTTGCCATAATATGGACTATATATACCCGATAAGGCCAACTTTTGTATACCAACCCTACCTTGTCACAACACAACTGATTGGCTCAAATGCATTAAAAGGAAATACATTTCACAAATGAACTTTTAACAAGGCACACCTGTTAATTAAAATGCATTCCAGGTGACAACCTCATGAATCTGGTTGACAGAATGCCAAGAGTATGCAAAACTGTCATCAAGGCAAAGGGTGGCTACTTTGAAGAATCTCAAACCTAAAATATATTTTGATTTTCTTAACACTTTTTTGGTTACTACATGATTCCATATGTGTTATTTCATCATTTTGATGTCTTCAGTATTATTCTACAATGTAGAAAATAGTCAGAATTAAGGAAAACCCTTGAATGAGTAGGTGTGTCCAAACTTTTGACTGGTACTGTATATATATAGTCCAATAATATGAAATAAATCGTTTTATTTTATTTAAAAAAAACTAAGAATACAAGAGATGATGCTAAACAACTGTTGTTTGTCTCATGATAGATAAAATGAACAGAGAGTTAAGGTTTTAAAGCTGATCTTGTTCAAAGTAAAGAGCTGAGGGATGGAGAAATGCAGCCACTCTCAAGTTCATAGATAAAGCTCTGGAAAGACTGACCATCCGTGGTTAAAACTATAATGTTGATATCATGTATTGAGTAAAACAAGCTTATAGTTTGGGTCCTGATGGGGTACAACAGTTGAACTAAGCTCATGAGGCATTTATACGTCTTATTCTTCAAGAATAAATGGGTACATATCATTAATTTAAGTCCAAAAATGGATGCAGCAACTGCAGATTGCTCCTTTAGTGTGATTACATCTATTGCGCTTGTCGACTGTGAGACATTAACGTTAAAATGACAGCTATGAACATTTCAGAGGTTTTACAGTATACAACTTCACCATTGCAACATTATGTTATTTTTTTTGTGTCGAGGCATTCACTGCACTAAAAACAGTCAAAAACAACTTAAGTGGTTTTTAAGGTCAGTCAGGAGAAAACATTTTGGAATCGTAAGCAAACTGAGCATTCTGCTTATTGTTTCAAGTTCAAAGTTCAAAGTTGATTGGCCCAATAAATACACAGGAACTCCTTGTCAAGTTTTCACTAAAACGATTCAAGTCTAGGAGGTGGTAGCCTTTCAATTTCACGAAATTCCCTTCCTTGTTTCCCTCTGTTTTGTGCCTACTGAAAGCATTCCAGCATTTCTTCTGTAAGTCTAATTTTAAATTCTCAAGCAGAGGCCACACTGGTTCCAGTGACTCTCTGCCTACAGTATGTATATACTCCCACAGAGGCACAGCAGCCCCAGCCAGCCCACTCAATATGTGTTATGCTACCACAGCTTACACTACTATTTGTACAATTAGTTTATTACAAAAGGACAATTGGTAAATATATATATTTTTGGTATCTGGGTGGCGGTGGGCTGGTTCTCTAGGGGCCTGGGGGTCTTGATAGCAGTGGTTGGTGAGAGTTGGATGTCTGGGTGCCTGGGGGTCTGGATGGTGAGAGGTGGATGTCTGGGGCTCTGGGGGTCTCGGTGGTGAGAGGTGGATGTCTGGGGTTCTGGATGGTGAGAGGTGGATGTCTGGGTGCCTGGGGGTCTGGATGGTGAGAGGTGGATGTCTGTGTGCCTGGGGGTCTGGATGGTGAGAGGTGGATGTCTGGGGCTCTGGGGGTCTTGGTGGTGAGAGGTGGATGTCTGGGGGTCTGGGTGGTGAGAGGTGGATGTGTGCCTACTCTCATCGCCATCCAGGCCCTCAAACCTCCAGACCCAAACATCTCATTAAACTCAGTGCCAATACCAGGCTATTTAACATGTAACAGACTCTCTGATCCAATACCAGGCTGTTGAACATGTAACAGACTCTGTGGGCCAATACCAGGCTGTTTAACACGTAACAGACTCTCTGGGCCAATACCAGGCTGTTTAACATGTAACAGACTCTCTGAGCCAATACCAGGCTGTTTAACATGTAACAGACTCTCTGAGCCAATACCAGGCTGTTGAACATGTAACAGACTCTCTGTGTAACAGGCTGTCTCAGTAGTTAACCTGCTTAGGGCCCAGAACTCACTGAGAGCAGGAGGTGACGAGCTGAACACAGGGCTGATGATGAATCAGGGTTATTTTAGGTTCCTGTGGCTGTGGTGAGGTTCAGTAGATTTGAAATGTACAAGCACTCTCTCTGTTTCTCTCTCTGTCTCTATCTCAGCGTCTCTCTCTCTCCCTCTCTCTCTCCCTCTCTCTCTCCCACTCTCTTTCCCTCCCTCCTTCCCTCCCTCCCTCCCTCCCTCCTTCTCATTTTCCTGAGGCCTAAAACCTTTTGATTCGAGGAAGAAACACACAGAAAACTATTAAATGTTAATTTATTTTCACACTTCATAAATTAGTAAGTGACCACCACATTCAGTGAACTCAATGTTTGGCATGGAGCCTTTGTCCAGGGCCTTTGTCCAGGGCCTTTGTCCAGGGCCTTTGTCCAGGGCCTTTGTCCAGGGGCTTTGTCCAGAGCCTTTGTCCAGGGCCTTTGTCCAGGGCCTTTGTCCAGGGTGGGTCCAATGTCCACAGATTTTTACCTCACATACTTTTCAGATTAGTCATGTTATCTCTCAGATTAGTCATGTTATCTTTCAGATTAGTCATGTTATCTCTCAGATTAGTCATATTATCTTTCAGATTAGTCATGTTATCTTTCAGATTAGTCATGTTATCGTTCAGATTAGTCATGTTATCGTTCAGATCAGTCATGTTATCTTTCAGATTAGTCATGTTATCTCTCAGATTAGTCATGTTATCTTTCAGATTAGTCATGTTATCTCTCAGATTAGTCATATTATCTTTCAGATTAGTCGTGTTATCTTTCAGATTAGTCATGTTATCGTTCAGATTAGTCATGTTATCGTTCAGATCAGTCATGTTATCTTTCAGATTAGTCATGTTATTGTTCAGATTAGTCATGTTATCGTTCAGACTAGTCATGTTATCGCTCAGATTAGTCATGTTGTCGTTCAGATTAGTCATGTTATCGTTCAGATTAGTCATGTCATTGTTCAGATTAGTCATGTTATCATTCAGACTAGTCATGTTATCTTTCAGATTAGTCATGTTATCTCTCAGATTAGTCATGTTATCGTTAAGATAAATCATGTTATCGTTCAGATTAGTCATGTTATCGTTCAGATTAGTCATGTTGTTGTTCAGATTAGTCATGTTATCTTTCAGATTAGTCATGTTATCTTTCAGATTAGATATGTTATCTTTCAGATTAGATATGTTATCTTTCAGATTAGTCATGTTATGGTTCAGATAAGTCATATTATCTTTCAGATTAGTCATGTTATCTTTCAGATTAGTCATGTTATAGTTCAGATTAGTCATGTTATCTTTCAGATTAGTCATGTTATCTTTCAGATTAGTCATGTTATCTTTCAGATTAGTCCATGTTATCTTTCAGATTAATGCAACATTTGGCTACACAAATTGTTGTCTTGTAATCGTTGTCACAATGTTTTCTTACTGTTGAGCCTGGTGTTCTTATATTAGCTAGAAACATCTAACTCCATCAGCACTTATCGCCTGGTCTGACTTTTATGAGACATATACGACTCCTAACCCCCTCCGTCTGTTAGGACGTCTACTCCACACCCTGGCAGGTGGGAACAAGGCTTTACACTCCACAGTATTAACCTCATTGCTTCCATTCAGTATCTAGTAGTTTACTTTCCCGTGTCTTCTCCCAAATCTCCAACTGAGCATGTGAACATCATCCGTGTCAAAGTAGTATAGTGTATAGTATAAGTGCAGGTTGGCTGGGTTGTCGGTGGAGGGGGAGTTGTGACAGTTTATTTGGCTCAGCGGAGTATCGGTGGATCTCAAGTTACCACCCTGTGGATCCATCAGGCCACACACACCTGCTCCTGTCCTTTAAGTAGGTCCAACTGCCTGCTGCTTAGAGAAGAGGAGATAGAGAGGAAGAAGAGGAGAGAGAGAGAAGGAGAGAGAGAGAGGAAGAAGAGGAGAGAGAGAGAAGGAGAGAGAGAGGAAGAAGAGGAGAGAGAGAGAAGGAGAGAGAGAGGAAGAAGAGGAGATAGAGAAGGAGAGCGAGAGGAAGAAGAGGAGAGAGAGAGAGAGAAGAAGAGGAGAGAGAGAGCAACAGAGAGAGAGAGAAGAAGAGAGAGAACGAGAGGGCGACAGAGAGAGAAAGACAGAGGAAACGAGGAAGGAAGAGTACTTCCAAGGTTGAGTGGCATATGCTCTGAGCAGGCTGGAGAGAGCCAGAGGGGTGGTGTGATGGTTGGTGGAGGGGGGCAGCAGGGGGGGACTCTCTGCTCTGCTCTTGAAAGTTGGGGACTTGGGTGGATCCTCCTCTCCCTTACGCAGGCAGCAGCCCCCTAGGGCCCTATAGATAGACTGTGATGCGGCTCTTTAGCTTTCTAACAGATGGTTTCAGACCTGGGTTCAAATATTGATTGTTTTCTTCCAAATGACTTTAAGCGTTTGATTGAGCCTGTCTGAAGCACGAGAAGCACGAAAAAGGGTGGGGTTACCACTTTTGGGACTGTTCCATTGGTTCCATTGTGCCAGGCAAGCTCAATCAAGCGAAGCAGACATATTTGAACAAATATACATAATACTATTTGAACCCAGGTCTGGGTGGCTACAGCCTTCCTTCATGCTACTGCTGTCACAGGATCAGTTGGCTGCAGACTCAGATTGAGATTCTCTGGCTCAGGATCAAGCCTTGGGATCGGGAGAGAGTGAGAAACCCCCCTACAAAGACAGGAGCTCTGTGGAAGGCTTTGGTCCTACTGAGACGCTTTACACCTATCCAGGGGGCTTATGGTTACATCTGCTGTATATACAAATACACACATAACAAGCTTGTACGCACACACACGAACATACACACACTCATACATCTACACTACACGTTTCTCTCTCTCTACCTCTCTCTCTCTCTCTCTCTCTCTCTCTCTCTCTCTCTCTCTCTCTACCTCTCCCTCTCAAACACCCAGCATTCCAGTTGTTCTGCTGCTAAGTTTTCTCAGCTACCAGCAATACCAGCTATCCCAAACAGTCGGTGGTGTTTTGAAAAGAAAGCAAAACATTTACTTCATTTTAAACACTGAGATCTTCTGCAGGCCAGGGTACTATATAGTGCACTACATTTTCCCAGAACTTTATGGGCCCTATATAGGGAAAATGGTAGCTTTGCAGCCCCCAGTCTTTCAGAGGGAGCAACTCCCAGACTCTGGCCCGAACATCAATGATTTCTGCCTTATGTCTAATCCACTGAGAGAGAGAGAGAGAGAGAGAGAGAGAGAGATAGATAGATAGATAGATAGATATGTACTATAGGTTAATTAAGAAATCAAACTTGCTTCCGGAGAGTTGGAAGCCTCCTCTCTTCATTCCGTCGAGCCCCCTCTGTCAGTAACAGTTTGACATTTCACATTACTCAGACCTCAAGCATCTGTTATAAAGTACAACCACAGTGTGAGTCCAGTTAGCTGACAGTAAATGTTGTATTACTAAAGCCTTGTGCCTATCGTTTATGATCAACATTCTCATGTCCGTTGAGCGTCTGTCAGTAACAGTTTGACATTTCACTTCATGCGAAATCACTCAGACCACAAGATTCTGTTACAGAGTATAACCACAGTGTGAGTCCAGTTAGCTTACTTAGCCTTGTGCCTATCGTTTATGACCAACATTCACATGTTTATAATGGAATTGTTGTGGCTTTTTGTGGGGGGCCTATCATTTAGAACATTATTGCATAATGATGTAGATCTCAAACAGCACTTGTGGTGAGTTGAATTAAATGACTTATATGTAATTGTGTGGTTGAGAAGGTCAACAAATGTAAACCAGAGGTGCCGGTTGAATGTTTTAAGGGTGACGTTGGTGGGAATTGACCCCATGCAGGACTACGTCATCAGGTAGATGAGATGAGGAGCCACTCTGATACACTGACCCGGGTTGGTAGCTCCAGCTGTGTGAGGAGGGCTGGATGTAATGAAGCAATACTGCTTGAATAGAGCCAGAGGCACAAAACCATAGTAACAATCAGTTCCAATTAATGTGGGGAGGGAGAGGGAGAGAGAGAGAGAGAGAGACAGAGAGAGAGAGAGAGGGAGGGGGAGGGGGAGAAAGAGAGAGAGACAGAGAGAGAGAGAGAGAGAGAGAGAGAGAACGTCAGAGACACAAATCAATATCCGTGGCCTGAGTGGGAGTACACAGTGGTAGAGACATAGGATCAATAGTTGGATCTCCTGACTACAGTCCAACCGTAACTTTCCTTATGCATTAAAACCAGGGTCGTATTCACTAGGAAGGAAATGGAGAGGGATGACCTAAACTTGTCCACTTGTCCACAATAAAAGCTTGTTATTTTTTTGCCGTTGCAAAATGTTTTGCTGTGGTGTACATTTGTGAATAAGACCCAGGTTTCCCTGAATCAGTTTAATAATGGAACCGGGGTTGAAAACAACAATTCAGAACCTAGTTTTCATGTGTAACGTATTGTTTCTAGCAATAGAAGGGCTGTAACTTTTTGACTTTTTAATACTGTTTTTGATACCAAGACCAATCGGTTATCCTCTCTAGCTGTTTTTCTCTGATATGATTTATATATGCTGATAGAACAGATTATTATATATGAATTATTCATGTTCTTACTATCTTTTCATTCCATTCATAATTCTTGCATGGGCCTGCTCAGCACAACGACCCTCCAGCGTTTGATGTGTTTGTAAGGGCGGAGAAACAGAGATATCATCGATGACTATCCTTGATTATACATTTATCTCGTATAGCACGGAGAGAGGAAAACAAATCTGCAGTATTTGGTGTAAGACTGAGACTGTTGACCCATTTTAAACCCAATATCCTGCCTGCATCTCAGTAGTCTGATCTTGAAGTCTGTTCTCCTCATCTCTCCATCTATATCTGCACTGGTGAGAAAGAGTTGGCCTGGTGAAAGAGTTGGCCTGGTGAGAAAGACTTGGCCTGGTGAAAGAGTTGGCCTGGTGAGAAAGAGTTGGCCTGGTGAAAGAGTTGGCCTGGTGAAAGAGTTGGCCTGGTGAGAAAGAGTTGGCCTGGTGAGAAAGAGTTGGCCTGGTGAGAAAGAGTTGGCCTGGTGAAAGATTTGGCCTGGTGAGAAAGAGTTGGCCTGGTGAAAGAGTTGGCCTGGTGAAAGAGTTGGTCTGGTGAAAGAGTTGGACTGGTGAAAGAGTTGGCCTGTTGAAAGAGTTGGCCTGTTGAAAGAGTTGGCCTGGTGAGAAAGAGTTGGCCTGGTGAAAGAGTTGGACTGGTGAAAGAGTTGGCCTGGTGAAAGAGTTGGACTGGTGAAAGAGTTGGCCTGGTGAAAGAGTTGGCCTGTTGAAAGAGTTGGCCTGGTGAGAAAGAGTTGGCCTGGTGAAAGAGTTGGCCTGGTGAAAGAGTTGGCCTGGTGAAAGAGTTGGCCTGGTTAGAAAGAGTTGGCCTGTTGAGAAAGAGTTGGCCTGGTGAGAAAAAGTTGGCCTGGTGAAAGAGTTGGCCTGGTGAGAAAGAGTTGGCCTGGTGAAAGAGTTGGCCTGGTGAAAGAGTTGGCCTGGTGAAAGAGTTGGCCTGGTGAAAGAGTTGGCCTGGTGAACTAGTTGGCCTGGTGAAAGAGTTGGCCTGGTGAAAGAGTTGGCCTGGTGAGAAAGAGTTGGACTGGTGAAAGAGTTGGCCTGGTGAAAGAGTTGGCCTGGTGAAAGAGTTGGCCTGTTGAAAGAGTTGGCCTGGTGAAAGAGTTGGCCTGGTTAGAAAGAGTTGGCCTGTTGAAAGAGTTGGCCTGGTTAGAAAGAGTTGGCCTGGTGAAAGAGTTGGCCTGTTGAAAGAGTTGGCCTGGTGAAAGAGTTGGCCTGGTTAGAAAGAGTTGTCCTGTTGAAAGAGTTGGCCTGTTGAAAGAGTTGGCCTGGTGAAAGATTTGGCCTGGTGAGAAAGAGTTGGCCTGGTGAGAAAGACTTGGCCTGGTGAAAGAGTTGGCCTGGTGAAAGAGTTGGCCTGGTGAAAGAGTTGGCCTGGTGAAAGAGTTGGTGAAAGAGAAAGACTTGGCCTGGTGAAAGAGTTGGCCTGGTGAAAGAGTTGGCCTGGTGAAAGAGTTGGCCTGGTGAGAAAGAGTTGGCCTGGTGAGAAAGAGTTGGCCTGGTGAGAAAGAGTTGGCCTGGTGAAAGATTTGGCCTGGTGAGAAAGAGTTGGCCTGGTGAAATAGTTGGCCTGGTGAGAAAGAGTTGGCCTGGTGAGAAAGAGTTGGCCTGGTGAGAAAGAGTTGGCCTGGTGAGAAAGAGTTGGCCTGGTGAGAAAGAGTTGGCCTGGCGACAAAGAGTTGGCCTGGTGAAAGAGTTTGCCTGGTGAGAATGAGTTGGCCTGGTGAGAATGAGTTGGCCTGGTGGGAATGAGTTGGTCTGTTGAAAGAGTTGACCTGTCGAGGAAGAGTTTGCCTGGTGAGAAAGAGTTGGCCTAGTTAAAGAGTTGGCCTGGTGAGAAAGAGTTGGCCTGGTGAAAGCAGATTTCTGGTGGCATTGTGTTGCTTGTTTTCCAGGACCAGTGCTGCGAGTCGTTGCTCCAACTTCTCCGTCCTCTCTCTGTGTATGTGTGTCATTCAGAGAAGATTCCTGGTTGACATTGTGTGACTTGTTTTCAGGGACCAGTGTTGCCAGTCACTGCTACAACCTCTCTGTCCTCTCTCTGTGTATGTGTGTTATTCATATTTGTGGACAATGGACAACAAAGTAATGGTCTTTGTCTTCTAATGTTGTACAGAACGTCTCCTAATGTTGTACAAAACGTTTCCTAATGTTGTACAAAACGTCTCCTGATGTTGTACAGAACGTCTCATTATGTTGTACAGAACGTCTCATCATGTTGTACAGAACGTCTCCTCATGTTCTACAGAACGTTTCCTAATGTTGTACAGAACGTCTCCTAATGTTGTACAAAACGTCTCCTGATGTTGTACAGAACGTCTCCTGATGTTCTCTTCTTCTCTGGCAGGATGATGAGGTGGTGCTTCAAAGTGTCGCCACCATCCAGAAAGAGAATCGCAAGTTTTGTCTGTCCGTGGAGGGACTCGGTAATCGACTATGCTTCCTGGAACCTACATCTGAGGCTAAGGTAAGAGGAGTGTCTCTTAATGCTTGGTACTGATGGTGGCTCTTAATTTGAACTGTGTCGTTGCAGGAGAAAAGTCATCTCGCAGCAGGAGAATTTGAAAATCTGAACAAATATGTTAAATAGCCGCCAGGGGTCAGGTGGAAGTGGTGTTTGTTTACAATGCAGTACCGTACCTAGTTTGTACCTTAGACTGCAGGTCCACTGGGTTCCTGTTCAGGTAGCCTATATACAGAGCCTTCGGAAAGTATTCAGAGCCATTGACTGTTTCCACATTTTGTTACGTTACAGCCTTATTCTAAAATGGATTAAATAAATTAAAACATGCTCAACAATCTACACACAATACCCCATAATGACAAAGTGAAAACAGATTTTTAGAATTTATTTACAAATGTATAAAAAATTAAAAAACTGAAATACCTTATTTACATAGGTATTCAGACCCTTTGCTATGAGACTTGAAATTGAGCTCAGGTGCATCCTGTTTCCATTGATCATCCTTGAGATGTTTCTACAACTTGATTGGAGTCCACCTGTGGTAAATTCAATTGATTGGACATGATTTAGGAAGGCACACACCTGTCTATATAAGCTCCCACAGTTGACAGTGAATGTCAGAGCAAAAACCAAGCCATATGAGGTCAAAGGAATTGTCTGTAGAGCTCCGAGACAGGATTGTGTCAAGGCACAGATCTGGGGAAGGGTACCAAAAAATGTCTGCAGCATTGAAGTTCCCCAAGAACACAGTGGCCTCCATCATTCTTAAATCGAAGATGTTTGGAACCACCAAGACTCTTCCTATTGCTGGCCATCTGGCCAAACTGAGAAATCGGGGGAGAATGACCTTGGTCAGGGAGGTGGCCAAGAACCTGATGGTCACTCTGACAGAGATCTAAAGTTCGTCTGTGAAGATGGGAGAACCTTCCAGAAGGACAACCATCTCTGCAACACTCCACCAATTAGGCCTTTATGGTAGAGTGGCCAGACAGAAGCCACTCCTCAATAAAATGCACATGACAGCCCACTTGGAGTTTGCCAAAAGGCACCAAAAATCTCTTAGACCATGAGAAACAAGATTCTCTGTTCTGATGAAACCCAGATTGAACTCTTTAGCCTGAATGCCATGCGTCACATCTGGAGGAAACCTGACACCATCCCTATGGTGAAGCATGGTGGTGGCAGCATCATGCTGTTGGGATGTTTTTCAACGGCAGGTAGTGTGACACTAGTCAGGATTGAGGCGAAGATGAACAGAGCAAAGTACAAAGAGATCCTTGATGAAAACCTGCTCCATAGTGCTGTTACGGACCTCAGACTGGAGCGAAGGTTCACCTTCCAAGAGGAGAAAAACCCTAAGCACATAGCCAAAACAACGCAGGAGTGGCTTCAGGACAAGTCTCTGAATATCTTAGAGTGGACTGGACTTGAACCCAATTGAGTATCTCTGGAGAGACCTGAAAATAGCTATTCAGCAACACTCCCCATCCAACCTGACAGCACTTGAGAGGATCTGCATTGAAGGATGGGAGAAACTCCCCAAATACAGGTGTTCCAAGCTTGTAGTGTCATACCCATGAAGACGTTATGCTGTAATCGCAGCCAAAGTTGCTTCAACAAAGTACTGAGTAAATATTGAGTAAATATTTATCTAAATGTGATATTTAAGTTTTCATTTCTAAAATATGTTTTTGCTTTGTCATTATGGTGTATTGTGTGTAGATTGATGAGGGGGGAAAAACGATTTAATCAATTTTAGAATAAGGCTGAAATGTAACAAAATGTGGAAAACGGGGTCTGAATACGAAGGCACTGTATACGTAGTCACACCTGAATACTTTGTAGAAGCACCTTTGGCAGCGATTACAGTAGTGAGTGTTTCTGGGTAAGTTTCTATGAGCTTTTCACATCTGGATTGTGCGATAGTTACCTATAATTCTTTTCTAAATTCTTCAAGCTCGGTCAAATTGGTTGTTGATCATTGCTAGACAACCATTTCAGTTCTTGCCATAGATTTTAAAGTAGATTTAAATCAAAACTGTAACTCGGCCACAGGAACATTCACTTTCTTCTTGGTAAACAACTCCAGTGTGAATGTGGCCTTGTTTTGTAGGTTATTGTCCTGCTGAAAGGTAAATGTATCTCCCAGTTTCTGGTGGAAAGCACACAGAACCAGGTTTTCCTCTAGAATTCTGCCTGAGGTTAGCTCCATTCCGTTTCTTCTATATCCTGATAAAACTCTCCAGTCCTTAATAATGACAAGCATACCCATAACAGGATGCAGCCACCACTATGCTTGAAAATATGGAGAGCGGTACTCAGTAATATGTTATATTGGATTTTCCCCCAAAATAACACTTTGTGTTCAGGATACGCAGTTAATTGCTTTGCCACCGTTTTAGCAGTATTACTTTAGAGCCTTGTTTCAAACAGGATGTAGAGAGCGAGAAATGTAAGATAGCGCTGCAGTGGATAGCTGCCTTCTTTTCACTGATCTTAGCTTTTTTTGCACATAATATTTCCGGCATCATTTCCTATGACCAAAAACAGCTTCTGGACATGAGAAGAGCAATCACTAATCTCGATTTGAATGAAGACTTCTACTTCATTGAGTCGGCAGCTGTGGATGTACTGCTCATTCCAAACCAGGCCATAATCCCCGGTACTTGAAAATGGAAGAGGCGGCACAGAAGAGGTTAACGAGGTTAACTCCCTGACGAGACTACTTCGGCGAGCAAATAAACTGACTCTACCTCCGTTCTATTGGGAAACGTACAATCACTGGAGAATAAACTGGATGAACACCGTTCGAGACTATCCTATCAAATCAAATCAAATCAAATGTATTTATATAGCCCTTCGTACATCAGCTGATATCTCAAAGTGCTGTACAGAAACCCAGCTTAAAACCCCAAACAGCAAGCAATGCAGGTGTAGAAGCACGGTGGCTAGGAAAAACTCCCTAGAAAGGCCAAAACCTAGGAAGAAACCTAGAGAGGAACCAGGCTATGTGGGGTGGCCAGTCCTCTTCTGGCTGTGCCGGGTGGAGATTATAACAGAACATGGCCAAGATGTTCAAATGTTCATAAATGACCAGCATGGTCAAATAATAATAATCACAGGCAGAACAGTTGAAACTAGAGCAGCAGCATGGCCAGGTGAACTGGGGACAGCAAGGAGTCATCATGCCAGGTAGTCCTGAGGCATGGTCCTAGGGCTCAGATCCTCTGAGAGAGAGAAAGAAGGAGAGAAAGAGAGAATTAGAGAGAGCATACTTAAATTCACACAGGACACCGAATAGGACAGGAGAAGTACTCCAGATATAACAAACTGACCCTAGCCACCCGACACATAAATTACTGCAGCATAAATACTGGAGGCTGAGACAGGAGGGGTCAGGAGACAATGTGGCCCCATCCGATGATACTCCCGGACAGGGTCAAACAGGAAGGATATAACCCCACCCACTTTGCCAAAGCACAGCCCCCACACCACTAGATGGATATCTTCAACCACCAACTTACCATCCTGAGACAAGGCCGAGTATAGCCCACAAAGATCTCCGCCACGGCACAACCCAAGAGGGGGGGGGGGGGCGCCAACCCAGACAGGAATATCACATCAGTGACTCAACCCACTCAGGTGACGCACCCCTCCCAGGGACAGTATGAAAGAGCCCCAGTAAGCCAGTGACTCAGCCCCTGTAATAGGGTTAGAGGCAGAGAATCCCAGTGGAAAGAGTGGAACCGGCCACGCAGAGACAGCAAGGGCGGTTCGTTGCTCCAGAGCCTTTCTGTTCACCTTCACACTCCTGGGCCAGACTACACTCAATCATATGACCCACTGAAGAGATTAGTCTTCAGTAAAGACTTAAAGATTGCGACCGAGTTTGCGTCTCTCACATGGGTAGGCAGACCATTCCATAAAAATGGAGCTCTATAGGAGAAAGCCCTGCCTCAAGCTGTTTGCTTAGAAATTCTAGGGACAATTAGGAGGCCTGCGTCTTGTGACCGTAGCGTACGTGTAGGTATGTACGGCAGGACCAAATCAAAAAGATAGGTAGGAGCAAGCCCATGTAATGCTTTGTAGGTTAGCAGTAAAACCTTGAAATCAGCCCTTGCTTTGACAGGAAGCCATTGTAGGGAGGCTAGCACTGGAGTAATATGATCACAATTTTTGGGGTTCTAGTCAGGATTCTAGCAGCCGTATTTAGCACTAACTGAAGTTTATTTAGTGCTTTATCCAGGTAGCTGGAAAGTAGAGCATTGCAGTAGTCTAACCTAGAAGTGACAAATGCATGGATACATTTTTCTGCCACATTTTTGGACAGAAAGTCCAGGTGTTATCGAGTTACAGGTGTTATCGTCACGGTGATCTCAGGTGTTGACACCTCGTTTCCATCTCTTATGGATACAACTGGCTCTGTGCCTCTCATTCCCTCCAGTTTTTTTGTGTTAGCTGCGGGCCAAAATGTTGATTTTGCTGCAATAATGACATTTTGCATAGCAATTTACAATGATTTCATCAAATTCGTTTTACGAAAATGTGCTGACGAGTGGAAAATGTATACGCTGTAAAAGTGCAGTGATTGGTTAAAATCGACTGTTTCAATAGTGCAGTGATTGGTTAAAATCACATGCTGTGGGATGATTTGACTGTTTCAATAGTGCAGTGAATGGTTAAAATCACACGCTCTCTTTTTGTAGTGCCGTGATCACTATATTCAGTAATATTGGGATGATTTGACAGTTTCAATAGTGCAGTGATTGGTTAAAATCACATGCTGTGGGATGATTTGACAGTTTCAATAGTGCAGTGATTGGTTAAAATCACATGCTGTGGGATGATTTGACAGTTTCAATAGTGCAGTGATTGGTTAAAATCACATGCTGTGGGATGATTTGACAGTTTCAATAGTGCAGTGATTGGTTAAAATCGACAGTTTCAATAGTGCAGTGATTGGTTAAAATCACATGCTGTGGGATGATTTGACTGTTTCAATAGTGCAGTGATTGGTTAAAATCACATGCTGTGGGATGATTTGACAGTTTCAATAGTGCAGTGAATGGTTAAAATCACATGCTGTGGGATGATTTGACAGTTTCAATAGTGCAGTGAATGGTTAAAATCACATGCTGTGGGATGATTTGACAGTTTCAATAGTGCAGTGAATGGTTAAAATCACACGCTCTCTTTTGTAGTGCTGTGATCACTATATTCAGTAATATTGGGATGATTTGACAGTTTCAATAGTGCAGTGATTGGTTAAAATCACATGCTGTGGGATGATTTGACAGTTTCAATAGTGCAGTGATTGGTTAAAATCGACTGTTTCAATAGTGCAGTGATTGGTTAAAATCGACAGTTTAAATAGTGCAGTGAATGGTTAAAATCACATGCTGTGGGATGATTTGACAGTTTCAATAGTGCAGTGATTGGTTAAAATCGACTGTTTCAATAGTGCAGTGATTGGTTAAAATCGACAGTTTCAATAGTGCAGTGATTGGTTAAAATCGACAGTTTCAATAGTGCAGTGATTGGTTAAAATCGACAGTTTCAATAGTGCAGTGATTGGTTAAAATCGACAGTTTCAATAGTGCAGTGATTGGTTAAAATCGACAGTTTCAATAGTGCAGTGAATGGTTAAAATCGACAGTTTCAATAGTGCAGTGATTGGTTAAAATCGACAGTTTCAATAGTGCAGTGAATGGTTAAAATCGACAGTTTCAATAGTGCAGTGATTGGTTAAAATCGACTGTTTCAATAGTGCAGTGATTGGTCGAATTTGCAAGTCCTTGCATACTATGCAATTGTTCATTTTGCCAAAATCAGTGGGATCGCAGAATCACAAAATCCTGGAGTGACTGACTACAGTATAACAAGGATGGAAGAAGATGCCCTGAAGCACACCTAGGATCAGTTTGCGCATAACAAATTCTAACCCTAACGATCAGGTGTGGAAACACAGAGCTGACCTCGGATCAGAGGTTAGAGGTAACGTACTCTTTTAGAAAAAGGAATATATTTCAGTTCAAATGGGAGGTAACACTACACCGCATAGAAATAATAACCAGGTCTGTTATATAGATGAATTTCTATCTACAAGGTTGTACAATGTTACCCTTTAGTTTTACCTATAACTACAGTAAGCAGACCTCAGTTGCCAGTGTTATGAAACTTTAAAGACCGGGCTTCTCATGGTGCTTTGAAACTTTAGACTGGGCTTCTCATGGTGTTATGAAACATTAAAGACTAGGCTTCTCATGGTGCTATGAAACTTTAAAGACTGGGCTTCTCATGGTGCTATGAAACTTTAAAGACTAGGCTTCTCATGGTGTTATGAAACTTTAAAGACTAGGCCTCTCATGGTGCTATGAAACATTAAAGACTGGGCTTCTCATGGTGCTATGATAGTTTAAACCACCATGACAATATTCAGCTTATATTTAATTTCAGAATTGAAGGGTTTGGTTAGGTAAGGGGGAAATGAGTTATAAAACAAAATTCTTCAATTAGATTCATTATATTATGTTGATTCCCGTCCAAGCATCTGCTGTTGTAGAAGTTTGTTTGTCAAACATTAATGGTGCCGCTGGGGTATCAAAGCAATGTATGTCAGTCCATTAATTTAAATGTATTTATATCATGGTCAAATTTCATCTGCCATTTTAAGCCTCTTGTAATTGAGACCTAATGCAAGTCATCAGATCTCTCGTCTAATAGAGTGTTTACTGCTGTTTATATTTATCTTTGCTAAGATTGGAATTTTTCTCCCTCCCCGTTTGCCCCATCCCATCTCCCCACATCCCTCCCTCTCCACATCCCCCATCTCCCTCCCCTCCCATCTCCCTCACATCCCTCCCATCTCCCTCACATCCCTCCCATCTCCCTCCCTCCCTCCCATCTGCCTCCCTCCTCCCTCCCTCCCGTTTGCCCCCATCCCATCTCCCTCACATCCCTCCCATCTCCCTCACATCCCTCCCATCTCCCTCACATCCCTCCCATCTCCCTCCCTCCCTCCCATCTGCCTCCCTCCTCCCTCCCTCCCGTTTGCCCCCATCCCATCTCCCTCACATCCCTCCCATCTCCCTCCCTCCCTCCCATCTGCCTCCCTCCTCCCTCCCTCCCGTTTGCCCCCATCCCATCTCCCTCACATCCCTCCCATCTCCCTCCCTCCCTCCCATCTGCCTCCCTCCTCCCTCCCTCCCGTTTGCCCCCATCCCATCTCCCTCACATCCCTCCCATCTCCCTCCCTCCTCCCTCCCTCCCGTTTGCCCCCATCCCATCTCCCTCACATCCCTCCCATCTCCCTCCCTCCTCCCTCCCTCCCGTTTGCCCCCATCCCATCTCCCTCACATCCCTCCCATCTCCCTCCCTCCTCCCTCCCTCCCGTTTGCCCCCATCCCATCTCCCTCACATCCCTCCCATCTCCCTCCCTCCTCCCTCCCTCCCGTTTGCCCCCATCCCATCTCCCTCACATCCCTCCCATCTCCCTCCCTCCCTCCCATCTGCCTCCCTCCCTCTCTCCCATCTCCCTCACATCCCTCCCATCTCCCTCCCTCTCTCCCATCTCCCTCACATCCCTCCCATCTGCCTCCCTCCCTCTCTCCCTCCCGTTTGCCCCCATCCCATCTCCCTCACATCCCTCCCATCTCCCTCACATCCCTCCCATCTCCCTCCCTCCCTCCCATCTGCCTCCCTCCCTCTCTCCCTCCCGTTTGCCCCCATCCCATCTCCCTCACATCCCTCCCATCTCCCTCACATCCCTCCCATCTCCCTCACATCCCTCCCATCTCCCTCCCTCCCTCCCTCCCATCTGCCTCCCTCCCTCTCTCCCGTCTCCCTCCCTCTCTCCCATCTCCCGTCTCCCTCCCTCTCTCCCGTCTCCCTCCCTCTCTCCCATCTCCCGTCTCCCTCCCTCTCTCCCGTCTCCCTCCCTCCCTTCTCCCTCTCTCCCATCTCCCACCTCCCTCCCATCTCCCTCCCTCCCTCCCATCTGCCTCCCTCCCTCTCTCCCGTCTCCCTCCCTCTCTCCCGTCTCCCGTCTCCCTCCCTCTCTCCCGTCTCCCTCCCTCCCTTCTCCCTCTCTCCCATCTCCCACCTCCCTCCCATCTGCCTCCCTCCCTCTCTCCCGTCTCCCTCCCTCTCTCCCATCTACCTCACATCCCTCCCTCTCTCCCGTCTCCCTCCCTTTCTCCCGTCTCCCTCCCTCTCTCCCGTCTCCCTCCCTCTCTCCCGTCTCCCTCCCTCTCTCCCGTCTCCCTCCCTCCTTCTCATCTCCCTCCTCCCTCCCTCTGTCCTTCCTGCAGTATGTTCCTCCTGACCTGTGTATCTGCTGTTTCATCCTGGAGCAGTCCCTGTCTGTCCGGGCCCTGCAGGAGATGTTGGCTCACACGGTGCCTAACAACGAAGGGGTGAGTATTGCTGCATTACCTGTGTACATAATCACTGTATAGCCTACCCATTATATTTACATTACCTGTACTCATTATCCCTGTATAATCAGTACACATCAGACCTTGGTCGAATAAATAAGTGAACTACGTTTAGGATTTGTAAAGTATTTGAAAGTATATGACACAGTGGTCTTTGTAAACATGTCATTTTACAATAAGGTGTAAATGGTTTCAATACAAAGGAAATAATCGAAAAACAAACAAATCCTGTTGCTGACTCATGGATTCTGGTTAAAGACGATATGCCAAGGAGATTCACTGTAGAAGAAATGTATTTAATAAGAGATCAAGAACAGAGGATGATCATCACACGTCTGTTTTCTCCTTGTTTGACTTCAAGATAAGACGTGAAGATACATCTTCTACGGTAGTGTCCTCTCTCGCTGGGTGATTCTACATAACCGTTCTCTCCCCCTACACCCCGTGTCATAATGAAGGCCAAGTGCCCACTCCGTGTTAGTCCCAGATACACAGAGAAATAGCCTGATTGCTTTAAGTGCATCCAGAAAGAGTTTTCTCCCCTGTTCTCTGCTCTGCCTACTTGATTTACAATGTAGATCAAAGGGAATGGTACCCTCCCTCCCTCCCTCTATCCAACCCTCCCTCTATCCCTCCCTCCCTCTATCCAACCCTCCCTCTATCCCTCCCTCCCTCTATCCAACCCTCCCTCTATCCAACCCTCCCTCTATCCCTCCCTCCCTCCCTCCCTTTATCTCCCCTCCCTCTATCCATCCCTCCCTCTATCCAAATCTCCCTCCCTCGATCCCTCCCTCCCTCCCTCTATCCAACCATCCCTGCCTTTATCCAACCCTCCCTCTATCCCTCCCTCTATCCCTCCCTCCCTCCCTTTATCTCCCCTCCCTCTATCCATCCCTCCCTCTATCCAAATCTCCCTCCCTCGATCCCTCCCTCTACCCAACCATCCCTGCCTTTATCCAACCCTCCCTCTATCCCTCCCTCTATCCAACTCTCCATCCCTCTTTCTCTCTCTCTCTCTCTCTTTCTCTCTCTCTCTCGCTCAGCTCAGCTCAGCTCAGCTACATGCCACTGGCATGCTTATTTCTTAGTTGGTGTGTGTAATCATAAATAAGGAGATGGACACTTAGATACTTATGAGTGCCCCAGTGTGTCCCCCACTGCAATGAAACACTTCATTAGCTGCAACTTTTTGAAGGTATTCCAAGTTATGTTCTTTTATCAAACACATTCTCTCCAACAGAACAGATTCAGGTTTCATTTGATTGATTAGGCTAGTGTGTTGAGAGATATTGAATTGATAATTGAACACATTAGAATTGAATTGCTTTTAGTTATCTTAGCTAGTTTTATTTAGCTTAGCTCTCCTCACTGCTTCTGGGTGCCGCACGATCAGATCAGTGTCAAGTTTGTATCCATTTTACTGCGATGAAGTAACTGTTTCAATTGAGGTGATAAGATGAGAACCAGCTGATCGCTTGGCAACTCAGGATCAGAGATGAGAACGTCAGCCTGGCCCTGGACTAAAAAAGCAGTTGCTATGGAGATCAAGGCTTTAATCAGGGTCCGGGGAAACGGGCCCTTAACGTTCACACACAACATTCTTTTTTATGTTGTTGTTAATTCACCCCATATGAAAATGAAATGGAGACTCATTCTCAGTCTTTAGATTTCTTTTTGACATTATTGACTGCCATAACTCCATGTAATATTGTTTTCTTCATCTGTATCTTTGTTTAACGCTGCTAGAAAGCGGACCATGAACAGTGGGTATGTTAATTTGTTACTTTCTTTAGTTGGCATGAAGGCTCACCTCTACTGACCCCTAACTATTAGCGAAAGAATGATCTCACTTTCGCCACTTTCACTTCAAAGTGTTGCCTATTTTGAGATTGTTATTGTGCATAGTCACTATAGTCATTCACAATAGATTATACCCCTCCCTTCAATAGATTGGTTGATAAATCAAACATAAATGCAATATTTGGAAGGCTAGATGTGTGTAAATATCTTGTGAAAGATTTATATATATATATATATATATATATATATATATATATATATATATATATATATATATATATATATATATTTATTTATATGTGTGTATATATATATATATATATATTTATTTATATGTGTGTATATATATATATATATATTTATTTATATGTGTGTATATATATATATATATATATATTTATTTATATGTGTGTATATATATATATATATATATATATATTTATTTATATGTGTGTATATTCATATATATACAAATATTTTATGTTTTTATATATATATATATATATATGTATATTTATTTATACATATTTATTCATATTTATTAGATATTTATATCTAATTATCGGTGATAGAAATTGAGTGAATCCTGGTATTAGCATAAATTATCAGACATTCTTACCCTCTTTTTAAATATGTACTTACCAGAAAGTCACACTGACATTTAGGAAAAAACATTTTTATTTCTCATATTTCAGATTCTGATCATTTTATTCCATTCAGCTTTTGATGCATAGATTTACCTTAATGCCTTAATGACCTTAAGGAACTAGTCACTGACACAGACGTTAAACTATCCCCTGTAACATCACTGATGTATGGCAATCTTGAAATAGACATCCCATTGGTTCCTACCTTCACCTTGTGCACATGATTCACATGATTTCAATTCTTTGCTTGGCGCCCCCAAGACTACACTTTGTGCATGTGTGTAAACATTTTCAAGTGAAAGTGCTAACTAGTTTTCTAATCTGCTTCAGCCAGTATTTTAGCTAACCCACTTACTGCTTAGTGATAGGGAAAAATCCCCTTCAGTAAAAATCTACACCTTTAAAAAAAAAACTAGACAGTGTAGTTGTATGTTTTTATGTAAGCTGTCATGGACAGACGTACGTAACATAACTGTATAGCTGACGCAATTATACAAGATTTTACTTCTGGGTTTCTGAAATGACGTGTTATGGAAAATACATACTTTGTGTTAATCCTTTACTTTCAGAAAAAAAGAATGTTTCTTTAGCCGTACTATCAAGACTTTAGGGAATCAACAAGAAACCTAGTTGGTGGGACAATGCTCACCTACTGTGGATCTAGTGTTTTTTTTGAGTTTGTGGTTTTCCTTCCTCTGTTTTGTAGCTAACAGTCTCATTTCAAGACTAACAGAAATAAAAGAGGAAATGTTCTGGAATTGGCTTTGATTCCTCACACAATGATTCCAGAAGCTTCTTCACACAATGATTCTGGAAGCTTCACACAATGATTCCAGAAGCTTCTTCACACAATGATTCCAGAAGCTTCTTCACACAATGATTCCGGAAGCTTCACACAATGATTCCGGAAGCTTCACACAATGATTCCGGAAGCTTCACACAATGATTCCAGAAGCTTCACACAATGCTTTAGAACCAAGCTGGAATAGTTTAGGAATTTGTGAACCAACACAGGGATTATCCATCTATTCTACAGTGTAAATCTTCATATTGCTCTTAGTAGAATACTGGATACATTGATATAAACGACACCAACATAAACTATGTTCATTGAAGTGTATTCCAAACAATGGAATACAATCTCCCCATCTATTACTGTGATAATTTGAACAGTAATGTTTGGCAATAAACAGTGCCCTGCAAAAGGATTCAGACCTCTTGGATATCTTCACATTTTAAAATGGATTTAATTGTAATTTTTGTTGTCAATAATCTACACAAAATTCTCTGTAATGTCAAAGTGAAAGAACATTTATTTATTGTATTTCATTTTGTAATGTTTTTTTATATCTAAAATATAGTCGTTGCATAAGTATTCAGCTCTGAGTCAATACGGCAGCCTTGTGGTTAGAGCGTTGGAATAGTAACCGGAAGGTTGAGAGTTCAAACCCCCTAGCTGACAAGGTACAAATCTGTCGTTCTGCCCCTGAACAGGCAGTTAACCCACTGTTCCTAGGCCGTCATTGAAAATAAGAATTTGTTCTTAACTGACTTGCCTGGTTAAATAAAGGTAAAATTTAAAAATTTAAAAAAAAATACATGCTAGAAACACCTTCTGCATCGATTACAGCTGTGAGTCTTCCTGGGTAAGTCTCTAAGAGTGATTACAGCGGAGTCTTTCTGGGTAAGTCTCTAAGAGTGATTACAGCTGTGAGTCTTCCTGGGTAAGTCTCTAAGAGTGATTACAGCTGTGAGTCTTCCTGGGTAAGTCTCTAAGAGTGATTACAGCGGAGTCTTTCTGGGTAAGTCTCTAAGAGTGATTACAGCTGTGAGTCTTCCTGGGTAAGTCTCTAAGAGTGATTACAGCTGTGAGTCTTTCTGGGTAAGTCTCTAAGAGTGATTACAGCTGTGAGTCTTTCTGGGTAAGTCTCTAAGAGTGATTACAGCTGTGAGTCTTTCTGGGTAAGACTCTAAGAGTGATTACAGCTGTGAGTCTTCCTGGGTAAGTCTCTAAGAGTGATTACAGCTGTGAGTCTTCCTGGGTAAGTCTCTAAGAGTGATTACAGCTGTAAGTCTTCGTGGGTAAGTCTCTAAGAGTGATTACAGCTGTGAGTCTTCCTGGGTAAGTCTCTAAGAGTGATTACAGCTGTAAGTCTTCGTGGGTAAGTCTCTAAGAGTGATTACAGCTGTGAGTCTTTCTGGGTAAGACTCTAAGAGTGATTACAGCTGTAAGTCTTCGTGGGTAAGTCTCTAAGAGTGATTACAGCTGTGAGTCTTCCTGGGTAAGTCTCTAAGAGTGATTACAGCTGTAAGTCTTCGTGGGTAAGTCTCTAAGAGTGATTACAGCTGTGAGTCTTCCTGGGTAAGTCTCTAAGAGTGATTACAGCTGTAAGTCTTCGTGGGTAAGTCTCTAAGAGTGATTACAGCTGTGAGTCTTTCTGGGTAAGACTCTAAGAGTGATTACAGCTGTAAGTCTTCGTGGGTAAGTCTCTAAGAGTGATTACAGCTGTGAGTCTTTCTGGGTAAGACTCTAAGAGTGATTACAGCTGTGAGTCTTCCTGGGTAAGTCTCTAAGAGTGATTACAGCTGTAAGTCTTCGTGGGTAAGTCTCTAAGAGTGATTACAGCTGTGAGTCTTTCTGGGTAAGACTCTAAGAGCTCTCCACACCTGGATTGTGCAATATTTACCTATTTTAATAACCCATGCAATATTATTAATCAAACTGTAACTTGGCCACTCGGACACAGTGACTCGTCTTGGTAAGTAAATCCAGTGTAGATTGAGGTGGCAGGGTAGCCTAGTGGTTAAAGTGTAGAGGTGGCAGGGTGGCCTAGTGGTTAGAGTGTAGAGGTGGCAGGTAGCCTAGTGGTTAGAGTGTAGAGGTGGCAGGTAGCCTAGTGGTTAGAGTGTAGAGGCGGCAGGGTAGCCTAGTGGTTAGAGTGTAGAGGTGGCAGGGTGGCCTAGTGGTTAAAGTGTTGAGGTGGCAGGGTGGCCTAGTGGTTAGAGTGTAGAGGTGGCAGGGTGGCCTAGTGGTTAGAGTGTAGAGGTGGCAGGGTGGCCTAGTGGTTAGAGTGTAGATGTGGCAGGGTGGCCTAGTGGTTAGAGTGTAGAGGTGGCAGGGTAGCCTAGTGGTTAAAGTGTAGAGGTGGCAGGTAGCCTAGTGGTTAAAGTGTAGAGGTGGCAGGGTGGCCTAGTGGTTAGAGTGTAGAGGTGGCAGGTAGCCTAGTGGTTAAAGTGTAGAGGTGGCAGGGTGGCCTAGTGGTTAGAGTGTAGAGGTGGCAGGGTAGCCTAGTGGTTAAAGTGTAGAGGTGGCAGGGTAGCCTAGTGGTTAGAGTGTAGAGGTGGCAGGGTGGCCTAGTGGTTAGAGTGTAGAGGTGGCAGGTAGCCTAGTGGTTAAAGTGTAGATGTGGCAGGGTAGCCTAGTGGTTAGAGTGTAGAGGTGGCAGGGTGGTCTAGTGGTTAGAGTGTAGAGGTGGCAGGGTGGCCTAGTGGTTAGAGTGTAGAGGCGGCAGGGTAGCCTAGTGGTTAAAGCGTTGGACTAGTAACCGAAAGGTTGCAAGGTCGGATCCCCGAGCTAACAAGTTCAAATCTGTTGTTCTGCTCCTGAACATTTTTTTAAATTTATTTTACCTTTATTTAACCAGGCAAGTCAGTTAAGAACAAATTCTTATTTTCAATGACGGCCTAGGAACAGTGGGTTAACTGCCTGTTCAAGGGCAGAACGACAGATTTGTACCTTGTCAGCTCGGGGGTTTGAACTTGCAACCTTCCGGTCACTAGCCCAACGCTCTAACCACTAGGCTACCCTGCCGCAAGGCAGTTAACCCACTGTTCCTAGGCTGTCATTGTAAATAAGAATTTGTTCTTAACTGTCTTGCCTAGTTAAATAAATAAAGATTTGGCCGTGTGTTGTAGGTTATTGTCCTGCTTAAAGGGGAATTCCTCTCCCAGTGTCTGGTGGAAAGCAGACTGACCAGATTTGTGCTTAGCTCCGTCCCATTTCTTTTTATCCTGACAATCCCCAGTCTTTTGCTGATGTCGAGCATAACCACCCATATCGTGACGCAGTGATTTACTATGCTTAAATATAAGGAGCTAGTTACTCAGTGATGTGTTCGATTTGCCCCAAACATAAGGCTTTGCATTCAGGCCAAAAAGTGTATTTATTTGCTGTGTTCTTTTGCAGTATTACTTTAATGCCTTGTTGCATACAAGATGTTTGTTTTAGGAATATTTGTATTCTTCTCTGTCATTTAGGTCGTTATTGTGGAGTAGCTATCATTTTGTTGATCCATTCTCAGTTTCCTTCCATCACAGCCATTAAACTCTGTAGCTTATTTAATATCACCAATGACCTCATGGTGAACTCCCTGAACAGTTTCCTTCCATCACAGCCATTAAACTCTGTAGCTTATTTAATATCACCAATGACCTCATGGTGAACTCCCTGAACAGTTTCCTTCCATCACAGCCATTAAACTCTGTAGCTTATTTAATATCACCAATGACCTCATGGTGAACTCCCTGAACAGTTTCCTTCCATCACAGCCATTAAACTCTGTAGCTTATTTAAAATCACCAATGACCTCATGGTGAACTCCCTGAACAGTTTCCTTCCATCACAGCCATTAAACTCTGTAGCTTATTTAAAATCACCAATGACCTCATGGTGAACTCCCTGAACAGTTTCCTTCCATCACAGCCATTAAACTATGTAGCTTATTTAATATCACCAATGACCTCATGGTGAACTCCCTGAACAGTTTCCTTCCATCACAGCCATTAAACTCTGTAGCTTATTTAATATCACCAATGACCTCAAGGTGAACTCCCTGAACAGTTTCCTTCCATCACAGCCATTAAACTATGTAGCTTATTTAATATCACCAATGACCTCATGGTGAACTCGCTGAACAGTTTCCTTCCATCACAGCCATTAAACTATGTAGCTTATTTAATATCACCAATGACCTCATGGTGAACTCCCTGAACAGTTTCCTTCCATCACAGCCATTAAACTATGTAGCTTATTTAATATCACCAATGACCTCATGGTGAACTCCCTGAACAGTTTCCTTCCATCACAGCCATTAAACTCTGTAGCTTATTTAAAATCACCAATGACCTCAAGGTGAACTCCCTGAACAGTTTCCTTCCAGTCCCGCAGTTCAGTTCAGAAGGACGACTGTATCTTTGTTGTGTCTGGGGGGGTTAACTACATCACCCACAGCATCGTTATTAACTTGACCATGCTTAAAGATATATTCAATGTCTGATTTGTTGTTACCCATCTACCAATCACTGCCCTTCATTGTGAGGCTTTCGAAAAGCTCCCTGGTCTTTGTAGTTTAATCTGTGCTTTAAATGCAATACTTCACTCTTCAATACTTCACTCAGGTAGTCATTCAAAAATCATGTCAACTCCTATTAATTCCTGAACTAATTTAGGCTTGCCTAAACAAATGGTCTGAACACTTAATGCAATGACTATATTTTAGTTCGGAATTTTTTATTTATCTTAAAAATGTAATAAAATGTTTCGTCCACTTTGATGTTACAGAGTATTTTGTGTTGATTGTTAACAAAAATGACAAATAAATCCATTTTAATTCCACTTTGTAACACAATAAAAATGTGAAGAAAGCCAAGGGGTATGAATAAGGCACTGTATATGGACGCTGGCAACCATATTTCAGCCAGTAGCAAATGAATCTGGCATGAACCTCCCTTTCTTCTCTTCTCCTTGAAAAGTCATTACCAGACCAACTTCCTGTGGTCCGACTGGTCATTCTCTATGAGATGATTAGATTAGAACCAGATATGAAGTGAACATTAAAAGTGAATTACTTACAGTAATCACAGACCAGCCATTGTTGTGCAGCGCTGGCAGCCTGTGAGACGCTTGGCAAGCAGCCAGCACTTCATTCTTGTAAAACCAAGCTGGCAGGAGAAAGCTCAGTGAGAGAAGAGAGACCCCCCTCCCTTCACGCACACACACACACACACACACACACACACACATGGACATGCTCACACACAATCTCTCACGCTCTCTTATCCACGCACAATACCCCTCCCACACACACCATCGCCATACTCCCTGCAGAAGCTCAGACAGAATGATATTAGAGTGGGAGGGGCGTTGCCAGTTGCTGTGCCGCACAGCCAAAGGTCACAGTTCACAGTGATGATGTGTCAGCATGGCAGGAGGCCTGAAATACAGCCCCCCCCCCCCCTTTCTCTATCTATCTCTGTCTCTCTCTCTCTCTCTTTCTCTGGGGGGCTGGAGGACTGGGGATTTGGAGTCTGGGGAGCTAAGAGGTGGAGAGGACTGGGGGTCTGTAGGACTGGGGGTTTGGAGTCTGGGGGACTGAGAGGCTGAGGGGACTGGAGGACTGGGGGTTTGGAGTCTGGGGGGCTGAGGGGACTGGGTGGTTTGGAGTCTGGGGGACTGAGAGACTGAGGGGACTGGGGGGTTTGGAGTCTGGGGGACTGAGAGACTGAGGGGACTGGAGGACTGGGGATTTGAAGTCTGGGGGGCTGAGAGGTAGATAGGACTGTAGGATTGGGGGTTTGGATTCTGGGAGGCTGAGGGGGGAGAGGACTGGAGGGCTGGGAGGTTGGAGTCTGTGGAGCTGAGGGGTGGAGAAGACTTGGGGTTTGGAATCTGATGCACTGAGGGTCGAATAATCAAACCTTCTCGTAGTGTTGCTTTCCCCTCTCCATTCAGGGCAGATCAGTGTAGATGAACGAAAGGAGATGAGGAGAGGAAGCTACGTTAGACTACTGAGATGTAGTCGTCAGTCTCTAAACTCAGGTGTTGTTTCTCTCCCTCCCTCCGCTCTTCTCGTTGAGGGGTTTAGGGGTTTCATGGATGGACCTTGGAATTCTCTTCCCTACCAGATGAACTGTAGACTGTAGACACCGAAGCACAAATTGTTCCTGTAGACTGTAGTATATATATTTCACTGCACGGTCTACAGCTGTTGTATTCAGCGCATGTGACAAATAAAATGTGATTTGTCACATGCGCTGAATACAACAGCTGTAGACCGTACAGTGAAATGCTTACTTAAAAACCCATAACCAACAATGCTTTACTGAAGTGTTAAGTAAAAAATAGATAAGTAGAAAATAGAAAATAAAAGTAACAAATAATTAAACAGCAGCAGTAAAATAACAATAGTGAGGCTTTATACAGGGGGTACCAGTACAGAGTCAATGTGGAGGCTATATACAGGGGGTACCAGTACAGAGTCAATGTGGAGGCTATATACAGGGGGTACCAGTACAGAGTCAATGTGGAGGCTATATACAGGGGGTACCAGTACAGAGTCAATGTGGAGGCTATATACAGGGGGTACCAGTACAGAGTCAATGTGGAGGCTATATACAGGGGGTACCAGTACAGAGTCAATGTGGAGGCTATATACAGGGGGTACCAGTACAGAGTCAATGTGGAGGTTATATACAGGGGGTACCAGTACAGAGTCAATGTGGAGGCTATATACAGGGGGTACCGGTACAGAGTCAATGTGGAGGCTATATACAGGGGGTACCAGTACAGAGTCAATGTGGAGGCTATATACAGGGGGTACCAGTACAGAGTCAATGTGGAGGCTATATACAGGGGGTACCGGTACAGAGTCAATGTGGAGGCTATATACAGGGGGTACCAGTACAGAGTCAATGTGGAGGCTATATACAGGGGGTACCAGTACAGAGTCAATGTGGAGGCTATATACAGGGGGTACCAGTACAGAGTCAATGTGGAGGCTATATACAGGGGGGTACCGGTACAGAGTCAATGTGGAGGCTATATACAGGGGGTACCAGTACAGAGTCAATGTGGAGGCTATATACAGGGGGTACCAGTACAGAGTCAATGTGGAGGCTATATACAGGGGGTACCAGTACAGAGTCAATGTGGAGGCTATATACAGGGGGGTACCAGTACAGAGTCAATGTGGAGGCTATATACAGGGGGTACCAGTACAGAGTCAATGTGGAGGCTATATACAGGAGGTACCAGTACAGAGTCAATGTGGAGGCTATATACAGGGTGTACCAGTACAGAGTCAATGTGGAGGCTATATACAGGGGGTACCAGTACAGAGTCAATGTGGAGGCTATATACAGGGGGTACCGGTACAGAGTCAATGTGGAGGCTATATACAGGGGGTACCAGTACAGAGTCAATGTGGAGGCTATATACAGGGGGTACCAGTACAGAGTCAATGTGGAGGCTATATACAGGAGGTACCAGTACAGAGTCAATGTGGAGGCTATATACAGGGTGTACCAGTACAGAGTCAATGTGGAGGCTATATACAGGGGCTACCAGTACAGAGTCAATGTGGAGGCTATATACAGGGGCTACCAGTACAGAGTCAATGTGGAGGCTATATACAGGGGCTACCAGTACAGAGTCAATGTGGAGGCTATATACAGGGGCTACCAGTACAGAGTCAATGTGGAGGCTATATACAGGGGCTACCAGTACAGAGTCAATGTGGAGGCTTTATACAGGGGGTACCAGCACAGAGTCAATGTGGAGGCTATATACAGGGGCTACCAGTACAGAGTCAATGTGGAGGCTATATACAGGGGGTACCAGTACAGAGTCAATGTGGAGGCTATATACAGGGTGTACCAGTACAGAGTCAGTGTGGAGGCTATATACAGGGGGTACCAGTACAGAGTCAATGTGGAGGCTATATACAGGGGGTACCAGTACAGAGTTAATGTGGAGGCTATATACAGGGGGTACCAGTACAGAGTCAATGTGGAGGCTATATACAGGGGGTACCGGTACAGAGTCAATGTGGAGGCTATATACAGGGGGTACCAGTACAGAGTCAATGTGGAGGCTATATACAGGTGGTACCAGTACAGAGTCAATGTGGAGGCTATATACAGGGGGTACCGGTACAGAGTCAATGTGGAGGCTATATACAGGGGGTACCGGTACAGAGTCAATGTGGAGGCTATATACAGGGGGTACCAGTACAGAGTCAATGTGGAGGCTATATACAGGGGGTACCGGTACAGAGTCAGTGTGGAGGCTATATACAGGGGGTACCAGTACCGAGTCAATGTGGAGGCTATATACAGGGGGTACCAGTACAGAGTCAATGTGGAGGCTATATACAGGGGGTACCAGTACAGAGTCAATGTGGAGGCTATATACAGGGGGTACCAGTACAGAGTCAATGTGGAGGCTATATACAGGGGGTACCAGTACAGAGTCAATGTGGAGGCTAAATACAGGGGGTACCAGTACAGAGTCAATGTGGAGGCTATATACAGGGGGTACCAGTACAGAGTCAATGTGGAGGCTATATACAGGGGGTACCAGTACAGAGTCAATGTGGAGGCTATATACAGGGGGTACCGGTACAGAGTCAGTGTGGAGGCTATATACAGGGGGTACCAGTACCGAGTCAATGTGGAGGCTATATACAGGGGGTACCAGTACAGAGTCAATGTGGAGGCTATATACAGGGGGTACCAGTACAGAGTCAATGTGGAGGCTATATACAGGGGGTACCAGTACAGAGTCAATGTGGAGGCTATATACAGGGGGGTACCGGTACAGAGTCAATGTGGAGGCTATATACAGGGGGTACCAGTACAGAGTCAATGTGGAGGCTATATACAGGGGGTACCAGTACAGAGTCAATGTGGAGGCTATATACAGGGGGTACCAGTACAGAGTCAATGTGGAGGCTATATACAGGGGGTACCAGTACAGAGTCAATGTGGAGGCTATATACAGGTGGTACCGGTACAGAGTCAATGTGGAGGCTATATACAGGGGGTACCGGTACAGAGTCAATGTGGAGGCTATATACAGGGGGTACCGGTATAGAGTCAATGTGGAGGCTATATACAGGGGGGGTACCAGTACAGAGTCAATGTGGAGGCTATATACAGGGGGTACCAGTACAGAGTCAATGTGGAGGCTATATACAGGGGGTACCGGTACAGAGTCAATGTGGAGGCTATATACAGGGGGTACCGGTACAGAGTCAATGTGGAGGCTATATACAGGGGGTACCGGTACAGAGTCAATGTGGAGGCTATATACAGGGGGTACCGGTACAGAGTCAATGTGGAGGCTATATACAGGGGGTACCAGTACAGAGTCAATGTGGAGACTATATACAGGGGGTACCAGTACAGAGTCAATGTGGAGGCTATATACAGGGGGTACCAGTACAGAGTCAATGTGGAGGCTATATACAGGGGGTACCAGTACAGAGTCAATGTGGAGGCTATATACAGGGGGTACCAGTACAGAGTCAATGTGGAGGCTATATACAGGGGGTACCAGTACAGAGTCAATGTGGAGGCTATATACAGGGGGTACCAGTACAGAGTCAATGTGGAGGCTATATACAGGGGGTACCGGTACAGAGTCAATGTGGAGGCTATATACAGGGGGTACCAGTACAGAGTCAATGTGGAGACTATATACAGGGGGTACCAGTACAGAGTCAATGTGGAGGCTATATACAGGGGGTACCAGTACAGAGTCAATGTGGAGGCTATATACAGGGGGTACCAGTACAGAGTCAATGTGGAGGCTATATACAGGGGGTACCAGTACAGAGTCAATGTGGAGGCTATATACAGGGGGTACCAGTACAGAGTCAATGTGGAGGCTGTATATAGGGGGTACCAGTACAGAGTCAATGTGGAGGCTATATACAGGGGGTACCAGTACAGAGTCAATGTGGAGGCTGTATATAGGGGGTACCAGTACAGAGTCAATGTGGAGGCTATATACAGGGGGTACCAGTACAGAGTCAATGTGGAGGCTATATACAGGGGGTACCAGTACAGAGTCAATGTGGAGGCTATATACAGGGGGTACCAGTACAGAGTCAATGTGGAGGCTATATACAGGGGGTACCAGTACAGAGTCAATGTGGAGGCTATATACAGGGGGTACCAGTACAGAGTCAATGTGGAGGCTATATACAGGGGGTACCAGTACAGAGTCAATGTGGAGGCTATATACAGGGGGTACCAGTACAGAGTCAATGTGGAGGCTATATACAGGGGGTACCAGTACAGAGTCAATGTGGAGGCTATATACAGGTGGTACCAGTACAGAGTCAATGTGGAGGCTATATACAGGGGGTACTGGTACCGAGTCAATGTGGAGGCTATATACAGGGGGTACCAGTACAGAGTCAATGTGGAGGCTATATACAGGGGGTACCAGTACAGAGTCAATGTGGAGGCTATATACAGGTGGTACCAGTACAGAGTCAATGTGGAGGCTATATACAGGGGGTACCAGTACAGAGTCAATGTGGAGGTTATATACAGGGGGTACCGGTACAGAGTCAATGTGGAGGCTATATACAGGGGGTACCAGTACAGAGTCAATGTGGAGGCTATATACAGGTGGTACCAGTACAGAGTCAATGTGGAGGCTATATACAGGGGGGTACCAGTACAGAGTCAATGTGGAGGCTATATACAGGGGGTACCAGTACAGAGTCAATGTGGAGGCTATATACAGGGGGTACCAGTACAGAGTCAATGTGGAGGCTATATACAGGGGGGGTACCAGTACAGAGTCAATGTGGAGGCTATATACAGGGGGTACCAGTACAGAGTCAATGTGGAGGCTATATACAGGGGGTACCAGTACAGAGTCAATGTGGAGGCTATATACAGGGGGGGTACCAGTACAGAGTCAATGTGGAGGCTATATACAGGGGGTACCAGTACAGAGTCAATGTGGAGGCTATATACAGGGGGGGTACCAGTACAGAGTCAATGTGGAGGCTATATACAGGGGGGGGTACCAGTACAGAGTCAATGTGGAGGCTATATACAGGGGGTACCAGTACAGAGTCAATGTGGAGGCTTTATACAGGGGGTACCAGTACAGAGTCAATGTGGAGACTATATACAGGGGGTACCGGTACAGAGTCAATGTGGAGACTATATACAGGGGGTACCAGTACAGAGTCAATGTGGAGGTTATATACAGGGGGTACCGGTACAGAGTCAATGTGGAGGCTATATACAGGGGGGGTACCAGTACAGAGTCAATGTGGAGGCTATATACAGGGGGTACCGGTACAGAGTCAATGTGGAGGCTATATACAGGGGGTACCAGTACAGAGTCAATGTGGAGGCTATATACAGGGGGGGTACCAGTACAGAGTCAATGTGGAGGCTATATACAGGGGGGTACCAGTACAGAGTCAATGTGGAGGCTATATACAGGGGGTACCAGTACAGAGTCAATGTGGAGGCTATATACAGGGGGTACCAGTACAGAGTCAATGTGGAGGCTATATACAGGGGGTACCGGTACAGAGTCAATGTGGAGGCTATATACAGGGGGTACCGGTACAGAGTCAATGTGGAGGCTATATACAGGGGGTACCGGTACAGAGTCAATGTGGAGGCTATATACAGGGGGTACCAGTACAGAGTCAATGTGGAGGCTATATACAGGGGGTACCAGTACAGAGTCAATGTGGAGGCTATATACAGGGGTACCGGTACAGAGTCAATGTGGAGGTTATATACAGGGGGTACCGGTACAGAGTCAATGTAGAGGCTATATACAGGGGGTACCGGTACAGAGTCAATGTGGAGGCTATATACAGGGGGTACCGGTACAGAGTCAATGTGGAGGCTAAATACAGGGTGTACCGGTACAGAGTCAATATGCGTGGGCACCGGGTAGTCGAGGTAATTGAGGTAATATGTACATGTAGGTAGAGTTAAAGTGTCTATGCATAGATTATAAACAGAGAGTAGCAGCGTAAAAGAGGGGTCTGAGTAGCCCTTTAATTAGATGTTCAGGAGTCTTACGGCTTGGGAGTAGAAGCTGTTTAGAAGCCTTTTGGACCTAGACTTGGCACTCCGGTACCGCTTGCTGTGCGGTAGCAGAGAGAACAGTCTATGACTAGGGTGGCTGGAGTCTTTGATATTTTTTATGGTCTTCCTCTGACACCGCCTGATATAGAGGTCCTGGATGGCAGGAAGCTTGGCCCCAGTTATGTACTTGGCCGTATGTACTTATGTACTAGTTATAGTTATGTACTTGCGGTCGAAGGCCGAGCAGATGCCATACCAGGCAGTGATGCAACCAGGATGCTCTCGATGTTGCAGCTGTAGAACCTTTTGAGGATCTGAGGACCCATGCCAAATCTTTTCAGTCTCCTGAGGGGGAGTAGGTTTTGTCGTGCCCTCTTCACAACTGTCTTAGTGTGTTTGGACCATGATAGTTTGTTGGTGATGTGGACACCAAGGAACTTGAAGCTCTCAACCTGTTCCACTACAGCCCCATCGATATACTGTAGACAGTAGTGTATATAATGTAGACCGTAGTGTATATACTGTAGAATGTAGTGTATAGACTGTAGACTGTAGTGTATAGACTGTAGACTGTAGTGTATAGACTGTAGTGTGTAGACTGTAGTGTATAGACTGTAGACTGTAGTGTATAGACTGTAGACTGTAGTGTATAGACTGTAGACTGTAGACTATAGTGTATAGACTGTAGACTGTAGACTATAGTGTATAGACTGTAGACTGTAGTGTATAGACTGTAGACTGTAGTGTATCTAGTGTAGACTGTAGTGTATAGACTGTAGACTGTAGTGTATAGACTGTAGACTGTAGTGTATAGACTGTAGACTGTAGTGTATAGACTGTAGACTGTAGTGTATAGACTGTAGACTGTAGACTGTAGTGTATAGACTGTAGACTGTAGTGTATAGACTGTAGACTGTAGTGTGTAGACTGTAGACTGTAGACTGTAGTGTATAGACTGTAGACTATAGTGTATAGACTGTAGACTGTAGTGTGTAGACTGTAGTGTATAGACTGTAGACTGTAGTGTATAGACTGTAGTGTATAGACTGTAGACTGTAGTGTATAGACTGTAGACTGTAGTGTATAGACTGTAGACTGTAGTGTATAGACTGTAGACTGTAGACTGTAGTGTATAGACTGTAGACTGTAGTGTATAGACTGTAGACTGTAGACTGTAGTGTATAGACTGTAGACTGTAGTGTGTAGACTGTAGACTGTAGACTGTAGACTGTAGTGTATAGACTGTAGACTGTAGACTGTAGTGTATAGACTGTAGACCGTAGTGTATAGACTGTAGACTGTAGTGTATAGACTGTAGACTGTAGTGTATAGACTGTAGACTGTAGTGTATAGACTGTAGACTATAGTGTATAGACTGTAGACTGTAGTGTATAGACTGTAGACTGTAGACTATAGTGTATAGACTGTAGACTGTAGACTATAGTGTATAGACTGTAGACTGTAGACTATAGTGTATAGACTGTAGACTGTAGTGTATAGACTGTAGACTGTAGTGTATCTAGTGTAGACTGTAGTGTATAGACTGTAGACTGTAGTGTATAGACTGTAGACTGTAGACTGTAGACTATAGTGTATAGACTGTAGACTGTAGACTATAGTGTATAGACTGTAGACTATAGTGTATAGACTGTAGACTGTAGACTATAGTGTATAGACTGTAGACGGTAGTGTATAGACTGTAGACTATAGTGTATAGACTGTAGACTGTAGTGTATAGACTGTAGACTGTAGTGTATAGACTGTAGACTGTAGTGGATAGACTTTAGACCGTAGTGTATAGACTGTAGACGGTAGTGTATAGACTGTAGACTATAGTGTATAGACTGTAGACCGTAGTGTATAGACTGTAGACTGTAGTGTATAGACTGTAGACTGTAGTGGATAGACTGTAGACTGTAGTGTATAGACTGTAGACTGTAGTGGATAGACTTTAGACCGTAGTGTATAGACTGTAGACGGTAGTGTATAGACTGTAGACTATAGTGTATAGACTGTAGACCGTAGTGTATAGACTGTAGACTATAGTGTATAGACTGTAGACCGTAGTGTATAGACTGTAGACTAGTGTATAGACTGTAGACTAGTGTATAGACTGTAGACTAGTGTATAGACTGTAGACTGTAGTGTATAGACTGTAGACCGTAGTGTATAGACTGTAGACTAGTGTATAGACTGTAGACTGTAGTGTATAGACTGTAGACTATAGTGTATATACTGTAGACCGTAGTGTATATACTGTAGACTATAGTGTATAGACTGTAGACTGTAGTGTATAGACTGTAGACTGTAGTGTATCTAGTGTAGACTGTAGTGTATAGACTGTAGACTGTAGTGTATAGACTGTAGACTGTAGACTGTAGACTATAGTGTATAGACTGTAGACTGTAGACTATAGTGTATAGACTGTAGACTATAGTGTATAGACTGTAGACTGTAGACTATAGTGTATAGACTGTAGACGGTAGTGTATAGACTGTAGACTATAGTGTATAGACTGTAGACTGTAGTGTATAGACTGTAGACTGTAGTGTATAGACTGTAGACTGTAGTGGATAGACTTTAGACCGTAGTGTATAGACTGTAGACGGTAGTGTATAGACTGTAGACTATAGTGTATAGACTGTAGACCGTAGTGTATAGACTGTAGACTGTAGTGTATAGACTGTAGACTGTAGTGGATAGACTGTAGACTGTAGTGTATAGACTGTAGACTGTAGTGGATAGACTTTAGACCGTAGTGTATAGACTGTAGACGGTAGTGTATAGACTGTAGACTATAGTGTATAGACTGTAGACCGTAGTGTATAGACTGTAGACTATAGTGTATAGACTGTAGACCGTAGTGTATAGACTGTAGACTAGTGTATAGACTGTAGACTAGTGTATAGACTGTAGACTAGTGTATAGACTGTAGACTAGTGTATAGACTGTAGACTGTAGTGTATAGACTGTAGACCGTAGTGGATAGACTGTAGACTGTAGTGTATAGACTGTAGACTGTAGTGTATAGACTGTAGACTGTAGACTGTAGTGTATAGACTGTAGACTGTAGTGTATAGACTGTAGACTGTAGACTGTAGTGTATAGACTGTAGACTGTAGTGTATAGACTGTAGACTGTAGTGTATAGACTGTAGACCGTAGTGTATATACTGTAGACCGTAGTGTATAGACTGTAGACTGTAGACTATAGTGTATAGACTGTAGACTGTAGACTATAGTGTATAGACTGTAGACTAGTGTATAGACTGTAGACTGTAGTGTATAGACTGTAGACCGTAGTGTATAGACTGTAGACCGTAGTGTATAGACTGTAGACTGTAGTGTATAGACTGTGAAGCTAAAACGTTTAGTTTGCCACTATACTGCAGCATTTAGAATTTGATATAAAACTATTTATATGAGGTGACAGTGCATAATGTCACTTGTTATTTGAGGGTATATTCATACATACAGTATCTATTTCAACATGAACTAATGAAAGCACGTTATGTATCTAGTGCCCCCATTTGAAATTGTCAAAAGTATTTAGGCAAATTCACTTATAGAGTGTTCGATTTAGTCAAAGGTTTTGTGTTTGCACGCAATGACTACATCAAATCAAATTTATATATAAAGCCCTTCGTACATCAGCTGATATCTCAAAGTGCTGTACAGAAACCCAGCCTAAAACCCCAAACAGCAAGCAATGCAGGTGTAGAAGCACGGTGGCTAGGAAAAACTCCCTAGAAAGGCCAAAACCTAGGAAGAAACCTAGAGAGGAACCAGGCTATGTGGGGTGGCCAGTCCTCTTCTGGCTGTGCCGGGTGGAGATTATAACAGAACATGGCCAAGATGTTCAAATGTTCATAAATGACCAGCATGGTCCAATAATAATAAGGCAGAACAGTTGAAACTGGAGCAGCAGCACGGCCAGGTGGACTAGGGACAGCAAGAAGTCATCATGTCAGGTAGTCCTGAGGCATGGTCCTAGGGCTCAGGTCCTCCGAGAGAGAGAAAGAAAGAGAGAAAGAGAGAATTAGAGAACGCACACTTAAATTCACACAGGACACCGAATAGGACAGGAGAAGTACTCCAGATATAACAAACTGACCCTAGCCCCCCGACACATAAACTACTGCAGCATAAATACTGGAGGCTGTGACAGACTACATCAGAGACTACATGAGATTACATCAAGCTTGTGACTACAAACTTGTTGGATGCATTTGCTGTTTGTTTTGGTTGTGTTTCAGATTAATTTGTGCCCAATAGAAATTCATGGTAAATAATGTATTGTGTCATTTTGGAGTCACTTTGTTGTAAATAAGAATATAATATCCTTCTAAACGTGAATAACTCTGAGGAAGTAAGTTACAGAGGCATAAATATCAGACCCCCCCCCCCCCCCAAAAAAAAAATACACTACACACTTCTAACGAGGGGAATAGAAACATGAAGTGCCCTTATTTTCAAAACGGTGACATTTTGTACTGTATAAATAAATATATATAAACTTTTAATTTGGCTCTATATTCCAGCATTTTGTACTGTATAAATAAATATATAAAAACTTTTAATTTGGCTCTATATTCCAGCATTTTGTACTGTATAAATAAATATATATAAACTTTTAATTTGGCTCTATATTCCAGCATTTTGTACTGTATAAATAAATATATATAAACTTTTAATTTGGCTCTATATTCCAGCATTTTGTACTGTATAAATAAATATATATAAACTTTTAATTTGGCTCTATATTCCAGCATTTTGTACTGTATAAATAAATATATATAAACTTTTAATTTGGCTCTATATTCCAGCATTCTGTACTGTATAAATAAATATATATAAACTTTTAATTTGGCTCTATATTCCAGCATTTTGTACTGTATAAATAAATATATATAAACTTTTAATTTGGCTCTATATTCCAGCATTTTGTACTGTATAAATAAATATATATAAACTTTTAATTTGGCTCTATATTCCAGCATTTTGTATAAAATGTATATATATATATAAACCATGCTGGAATATAGAGCCAAATTAAACGTTTTTGCTTCACTGTCTAAATAAACACGTTTGTAGAGTGTGTCTAGAGGGAACTCATGTTATCCACCACCAATGTGTAGCAATGTCTATCTAATCTAGTTTTCTTTCTTTATCCAAATAATGATCTGTAACTCCTTTAAAGGGAATCCAGATAGCAACACCGTAGACAGTTTTGTGGGTTATTGGGTTAAAGTGTGCTAATGTTATGTCACCCTGTTCTTTTCTTCATGCGTCTAGAGGTTGTTAAGGAGGGTGAGTAATATTCCGTTTGTTTTAAATCTGTCTTCTCTTACGGGGTTCACAACATTTCCTTGTCCGCGGTACTGCAACAAAATGTTTCTCATGCGTCACCCGAACCTGTCTAACACACGTAGTGATGCAGCACGACCTGGGTGGGATGAGTTCCTTTTGGTTCCGTTTTGTTCCTGTCTGTCCGTCTGTTTGTTCCTGGAGGTACTAGTCAAGGATGTTCGTTGTCTATCCTCAATATTTTAAAGTGATGTCCTTCCCTTGTTTTCTTTCCTTCATCTCTACTGATTAGAAACAACTAGACAGATGAAAGCACCATTTCAATCTTCCTTGTAGAGTTTGACCATTGTGCTTTCCTGTCTGCTCAGATCCGTGTAGATGAAGGAAAGGAGACAAGGGGAGGATTCTACATGACCCTAATTGAGATGCAGCCATCAGACTCTAACCTGCTGTGTATGTTGCCTCTCCTCCTCTTCTCCTTCCTAGGCGGCCCAGGGGGGTGGACACCGGACCCTGCTCTATGGTCACGCCATCCTCCTACGTCACTCCTTCAGTGGAATGGTGAGAATGGGGGAAATCTGCCACCCATAACCACAGTGTTTGTGTTCCAAATGGAACCCTTTTCCCCCTTTATACTGCACTACCCCATAGGGCTCTGATAAATAATACAATAAAAAAAGCTGTGTACTTTATAGGGAATAGTGGTGCCCATTTGGGACACACTTAGTATCACCCACACAAACATTATACTGCAGTTGCTGAAATGGCCAAAGTATCTCCGATGAGTGGGTTGCCAGATCTGTGGAAGATTTCCCAGTACGAGAGCTGTATTACTAGTGGATATCCCTCCTACGTGTTGAATAAAAAGGTCACCTGTCCCTCACTGCTACTGTTACTATATTACCTAAAACATTATACTGCAGTCGCTACACAGAGAACAGTGCCGATGGCTTGAGTTTTAAACTGTATATTCCACATGTGTAAACGCAAAACAAACAAATCACGAAAGACAGACATGTATATATATATATATTTTTGAAATATTTTCTATCTTCTTGCTATTTCATATTGTGTGGCTTCTCAACAGTACCTGACCTGCTTGAAGACGTCGAGATCGTTGACAGACAAACTGTCGTTTGACGTGGGATTACAGGAACATTCAATAGGTAACACTTCCTATGGCCCACAGCCTTGCTCCCTGTCACTACATTTAGAGGTAAAGAGGTGAAAGGAAGAGGGTGCAGATCATGTCTGCTGTGGAGCCATGCCTTGTACTGGTAACTAGGTGACATTGAAGGAATTTTCCCAAGCCACCGTGCTTCTACATCTGCGTTGCTTGCTATTTGGGGTTTTAGGCTGGGTTTGTGACATGGGCTGATGTAAGAAGGGCTTTATAAATACATTTGATTGATTGATTGACTTGAACTACAAAATGAAGCAGAGCCATTTATCAAACCGGATGTGATACTTTAACTGTGACTATACTAGACATGCAGACTGCCTTCCATATTAATAGCTGACCTTGCTATGTGTATGTGTTGTAGCCCCCAGAATAGAGGCACTATATCAACCTGAAGATGTTACCACCAGGCAAATGGCTGCCTTGAGGCTGTCCACTGCCCTGCTTTGAAACTACTTTGATATTTGAAGACTTCATAATGAACTGATTAACAATCACACAGCACATAATGAACTGATTAACAATCACACAGCACATAATGAACTGATTAACAATCACACAGCACATAATGAACTGATTAACAATCACACAGCACATAATGAACTGATTAACAATCACACAGCACATAATGAACTGATTAACAATCACACAGCACATAATGAACTGATTAACAATCACACAGCACATAATGAACTGATTAACAATCACACAGCACATAATGAACTGATTAACAATCACACAGCACATAATGAACTGATTAACAATCCACAGCACATAATGAACTGATTAACAATCACACAGCACATAATGAACTGATTAACAATCACACAGCACATAATGAACTGATTAACATCACACAGCACATAATGAACTGATTAACAATCACACAGCACATAATGAACTGATTAACAATCACACAGCACATAATGAACTGATTAACAATCACACAGCACATAATGAACTGATTAACAATCACACAGCACATAATGAACTGATTAACAATCACACAGCACATAATGAACTGATTAACAATCACACAGCACATAATGAACTGATTAACAATCACACAGCACATAATGAACTGATTAACAATCACACAGCACATAATGAACTGATTAACAATCACACAGCACATAATGAACTGATTAACAATCACACAGCACATGATGAACTGATTAACAATCACACAGCACATAATGAACTGATTAACAATCACACAGCACATGATGAACTGATTAACAATCACACAGCACATAATGAACTGATTAACAATCACCACAGCACATGATGAACTGATTAACAATCACACAGCACATAATGAACTGATTAACAATCACACAGCACATAATGAACTGATTAACAATCACACAGCACATAATGAACTGATTAACAATCACACAGCACATAATGAACTGATTAACAATCACACAGCACATGATGAACTGATTAACAATCACACAGCACATAATGAACTGATTAACAATCACACAGCACATGATGAACTGATTAACAATCACACAGCACATGATGAACTGATTAACAATCACACAGCACATAATGAACTGATTAACAATCACACAGCACATAATGAACTGATTAACAATCACACAGCACATAATGAACTGATTAACAATCACACAGCACATAATGAACTGATTAACAATCACACAGCACATAATGAACTGATTAACAATCACACAGCACATAATGAACTGATTAACAATCACACAGCACATAATGAACTGATTAACAATCACACAGCACATAATGAACTGATTAACAATCACACAGCACATAATGAACTGATTAACAATCACACAGCACATAATGAACTGATTAACAATCACACAGCACATAATGAACTGATTAACAATCACACAGCACATAATGAACTGATTAACAATCACACAGCACATAATGAACTGATTAACAATCACACAGCACATAATGAACTGATTAACAATCACACAGCACATAATGAACTGATTAACAATCACACAGCACATAATGAACTGATTAACAATCACACAGCACATGATGAACTGATTAACAATCACACAGCACATGATGAACTGATTAACAATCACACATCACATAATAAACTGATTAACAATCACACAGCACATAATGAACTGATTAACAATCACACAGCACATAATGAACTGATTAACAATCACACAGCACATGATGAACTGATTAACAACCACACAGCACATAATGAACTGATTAACAATCACACAGCACATAATGAACTGATTAACAATCATGAAGATAAACGTGCACTGCTTGTGTAAATCCATGCTTTGGTACTTGGACTATGGACCACAAATTAAATGCAAGAAATTGACATGCCAGTCAAACATTTACATATTTATGTCAATTTCAGATGTGTGATCTATATCTTTCTGTTTTTGGTAAGCTCATGTACAGTGTAGGAAGTTATGATTCATTTACAGTATATTACCATAGTTTTATTGTAATCTCAGAACAAGAAACCAAATCTGAAGTGTTAACAGTCTGGCCAGTTGCTATGGTAACAGTCTCGCCAGTTACTATGGTGACAGTCTGGTCAGTAACTGTGTTAACAGTCTGGTCAGATACTATGTTAAAAGTCTGGTCAGTTACTATGGTAACAGTTTGTCACAAGAGACTATGACAGTCTCATCCAAGTCCTGTTGTCCTCTGTCTCTCCAGGTGAGGCATGTTGGTGGACCATCCATCCTGCGTCCAAGCAAAGGTCAGAGGGAGAGAAGGTCCGTATCGGAGACGACCTAATCCTTGTCAGCGTGTCCACAGAGAGGTACCTGGTGAGTACCGATTAGTCAGTCAATCAACCAAACAATCAATCAATCAATCTTAATTGATTGTTTGGGTTGTCTTGCCAGAGCAGGCTAGGATGCTTGGAAAGGGAAAGACAACCCAAACAGATCTGGGACCAGATTAGGATCACACAACACTGCTATCCCCATCACATCATCCTCCACTTGAAATAGCCCTGTTAAAACTGTTTTAGTCTTAAAAATACTGGCCTCCCCAGCCCAACCTCCACAGTGACAAGGCAATCCCAGGGAGTACTTGAAGTGGCAATTCAGGAAGATCTGTAATGAAATTACAAGAGAACCATCCTTGTTTTTAGTATCACTATGGAAATCATTATCTGTCTGATGAGCTGACACATAATGGACTCTATGCTGTGCAGAATAATGCTTCCGAACTTAATTAATTTTCTTAGAGAGGGAGGGAGGGGGAGGGAGGGAGGGAGGGAGGGAGGGAGAGAGAGAGAGAGAGAGAGAGAGAGAGAGAGAGAGAGAGAGAGAGAGAGAGAGAGAGAGAGAGAGAGAGAGAGAGAGAGAGAGAGAGAGAGAGAGAGAGAGAGAGAGAGAGAGAGAGAGAGAGAGAGAGAGAGAGAGAGAGAGAGAGAGAGAGAGAGAGAGAGAGAGAGAGAGAGAGAGGTGCTAAACATGAAACAGAGATAGCAGTAGGTACTGGGGTGTGCTATATGCCTTTGGGGAGGAAAACATAGCTCTACTCAGCCTGAGTTTCAACTCCACCAAAGGGAATCATTGCCTGATTCTTCCTCCTACTGAAAACATTAGATTGCAGCGCAACTATGACTTATCACAGAGGGATTATTTCCTGAGTGACAAAGAATTATTGGTTTTCTGAAATCCTCTATAAAAAAAATATACACGCAACATGTGAAGTGTTGGTCCCACGTTTCATGAGCTGAAATAAAAGATCATAGAATTTGTCCATACGTACAAAAAAGTTAATTTCTCTCACAAATGTGTTTACATCCCTTTTAGTGAACAGTTCTCCTTTGCGAAGATAATCCATCCACCTGACAGGTGTGGCATATCAAGAAGATGATTAAACAGCATGATCAATACACAGGTGCACCTTGTGCTGGGGATAATAAAAGAGCACTCTAAAATGTGCAGTTTTGTCACACAACACAATGCCACAGATGTCTCCAGTTTAATTTCTCTACCATAAGCCGTCTCCAAATTTGGCAGTACGTCCAACAGGCTTCACAACCTCAGACCACATGTAACCACGCCAGCCCAGGACCTCCACATCCATCTTCTTCACCTCGTCTGAGACCAACCACCCAGACATCTGATGAAACTGAGTAGTATTTCTGTCTGTGGCTGGGCCTGGCTCCCAAGTGGGTGAGCCTGGCTCCCAAGTGGGTGGGCCTGGCTCCCTTGTGGGTGGGCCTGGCTCCCAAGTGGGTGAGCTTGGCTCCCAAGTGGGTGGGCCTGGCTCCCAAGTGGGTGGGCCTGGCTCCCTTGTGGGTGGGCCTGGCTCCCAAGTGGGTGAGCTTGGCTCCCAAGTGGGTGGGCCTGGCTCCCAAGTGGGTGGGCCTGGCTCCCAAGTGGGTGGGCCTGGCTCCCTTGTGGGTGGGCCTGGCTCCCTTGTGGGTGGGCCTGGCTCCCTTGTGGGTGGGCCTGGCTCCCAAGTGGGTGAGCTTGGCTCCCAAGTGGGTGGGCCTGGCTCCCAAGTGGGTGGGCCTATGCCCTCCTAGGCCATGGCTGTGCCCCTGCCCAGTCATGTGAAATCTATAGATTAATTTATTTAAATTGTCTGATTTCCTTATATAAACTGTTAACTCAGTTAAAACCGTTGACATTGTTGCAGGGTTGCGTTTATATTTTTGTTCAGTATACATCATTGATATAACCCAACCCAGTATACTCTGTTTTGTCTCATTTAATTCTGAACATCTTTGAACGTTGTTGTCAGAGTCCCAGTCCCTGTCTGTGTTGAGCTGTACTTTGTGGATTAAACTGGTGTTGGCAGTCTCATTGTGATCAGTTGGCCATGGGATCACATTGAGCTGCACAATCTCCCCATCAAACACCAGCCTGGCTTGAGATCTTATTCTAGAACGGTAGCTGAGGCAGGTCCTTATAGAGGGTTTATGGTCTTAGTGGCTATAACGCATTGTGGATACAGAAGATATACAGTACAGATATGCTGTAGAGGCATATCCAAAAAGCTGGCAGGGTCGAGACAAAGTTGTTAAATGCCAACTAGCTTTAAATCTCTCCTTTACCAGCCCCTCATATCCCTGTCTCTGTCTCTGTCTCGCTCACACACACACACACACATACGCGCACACACGTGCATACACACACATGCACGCACACACACACGCGCACACACACACACACGCACACACACACATACGCACACACATGCGCATACACACACACGCAGACACACACACACACACACACACACACACACACACACACACACACACACACCACTGGTCCTAAACCTACGCTGTGTGACCTCTCTTCCAGCACCTGTCCATCTCTAACGGTAGTTTCCAGGTGGACGCCTCCTTTATGCAGACTCTGTGGAACGTCCAGCCTACCCGGTCAGGAAGCAACGTGGCTGTAGGCAAGTACACCACGACTCAGTAATATCATTACAACTTCAGGCTAATACTTCATTATGAACTAGGACGTATTCAGTTGGTGGAGGAATGTTATATATTTGACTCTTCTTTGTGTCATGCTCCCCTCGGTAACCTGTGTTTGTAAGAAACTTAATAAACATCTAATCAAATCAGAGTTTATTTGTCACGTGCACAGGATACAGCAGGGTCAAATCAAATCACCTTTTATTGGTCACATACACACGGTTGGCAGATGTTAATGCGAGGGTAGCGAAATGCTTGTGCTTCTAGTTCCGACCGTGCAGTAATATCTAACAAGTAATCTAACAATTTCACAACAACTACCTTATACACACAAGTGTAAAGGAATGAATAAGAATATGTACATCAATATATGGATGAGCGATGGCCAAAACGGCATAGGCAAGATGCAGTAGATGGTATAGAGTACAGTATATACATATGATATGAGTAATGTAGGGTATGTAAACATTATATAAAGTGGCATTGTTTAAAGTGACTAGTGATGCATTTATTACATCTAATTTGTTATTATTAAAGTGGCTAGAGATTTGAGTCAGTATGTTGACAGCAGCCACTCAATGTTATTGATGGCTGTTTAACAGTCTGATGGCCTTGAGATAGAAGCTATAAACAATACAGTGAAATGGTTGCTTGCAAGCTCTTCCTCAACAATGCAGGTATATTAGTCATATAGAAGAAACACACATTAGAATAAACACTAAATACAGGCCCATATGTATCAGTCATTCAATCAATCAGATTGTCACTAAGGCTAACTACGGTGCACAAAATGCCCCATACCCATACTTGAGCTTAGGGTCTTGTGTTTGTCCAATAGGATTCCTGTGTGGTGGTCACGTGATGCGTCTGTGTCACGGACATGATGAGAGTCTGACCATACCTGGATCAGAGGCCAGCGAGATGGAGCAGAGGTACAGTAGGCTTCTTGTCAGCCATTTTAATATTGTGACTGTAACACTGTCAGAGCATAAGAGGTACAGTAGGCTTCTTGTCAGCCATTTTAATATTGTGACTGTAACACTGTCAGAGCATAAGAGGTACAGTAGGCTTCTTGTCAGCCATCTTGTCAGCCATTTTAATATTGTAACACTGTCAGAGCATAAGAGGTAGAGTAGGCTTCTTGTCAGCCATTTTAGTATTGTAACACTGTCAGAGCATAAGAGGTACAGTAGGCTTCTTGTCAGCCATTTTAATATTGTGACTGTAACACTGTCAGAGCATAAGAGGTACAGTAGGCTTCTTGTCAGCCATCTTGTCAGCCTTTTTAATATTGTAACACTGTCAGAGCATAAGAGGTAGAGTAGGCTTCTTGTCAGCCATTTTAATATTGTAACACTGTCAGAGCATAAGAGGTACAGTAGGCTTCTTGTCAGCCATTTTAACTGTAGGTTTGGGTCTCTCCTGTAAACCCACTTTTAACACCGTCATATAATCACTTACGGTTACTTTGAATCACTTTGAAGAGAACTTTCAGTCAAATGTCATTACAGGCTGTGAGCTCTACTATTAAGGACCATTTTAACTGACACTTACAGCTACTTTTTCAAGCTTTCAATTAACTGCTATGACATTCCATCACCATTCTGTTTAATGGTTGAGAGAGAAATGGGATAAAATAGTGCTAAGTCTATCTTGATGACGATCTGCCTGTGTATCAGATGGGGATCTAGGACACTCACTCCTTAGCCTGAAGTGACATACCTTGCGCAATTAAAGATGTGTTGGGATGCTTCCGAAGGGCAGTCAAGTCTGTTTGCGCGGCAGAGGTCCTGAGTTCTAGTCTCGGTATGCGCTGAGGCAGAGGTCCTGAGTTTTAGTCCCGGTATGCGCTGTGGCAGAGGTCCTGAGTTCTAGTCTCGGTATGCACTGAGGCAGAGGTCCTGAGTTCTAGTCCTGGTATGCGCTGAGGCAGAGGTCCTGAGTTCTAGTCTCGGTATGCGCTGAGGCAGAGGTCCTGAGTTCTAGTCCCGGTATGCGCTGAGGCAGAGGTTCTGAGTTCAAGTCTCGGTATGCGCTGAGGCAGAGGTCCTGAGTTCTAATCTCGGTATGTGCTGAGGCAGAGGTCCTGAGTTCTAGTCCCGGTATGCGCTGAGGCAGCGGTTCTGAGTTCTAGTCCCGGTATGCGCTGAGGCAGCGGTTCTGAGTTCTAGTCTCGGTATGCGCTGAGGCAGAGGTCCTGAGTTCAAGTCTCGGTATGCGCTGAGGCAGAGGTCCTGAGTTCTAATCTGGGGTATTCGCTGAGGCAGAGGTCCTGAGTTCTAGTCTCGGTATGCGCTGAGGCAGAGGTCCTGAGTTCTAATCTCGGTATGTGCTGAGGCAGAGGAGGATGTGGTACTAGCTAAGTAAGCTGCATGATGTCCTTTTCACATTTTGAAATGACATTTTCATACCAATAATAATTGAGAATGTACTATTAGTTTCACTTTCAAAATACACTTTTGAAGATTTGGAAGAGAAGGACTCCATGCAACAAGTATTGTCACTGCGTTAAATAGAGACACATGCATTGGTTTGGGACTGGTATCCTAGCAGCTAAGAGCTTTGAGCCAGTCAACGAATCCCAGAATCGACTAAGTGGAAAAATCTGTCGAATTGTGCCCTTGAGCAAGGCACTTAACCCTAATTGTTCCTGTAAGTGGCTCTGGACAAAATGTTTCATGTAATACTACTGACTAAAGGTCACCAGCGTTTGGCCCTATTAAAAACAATGATTTTGCAAGACGCAGTGATTTCTCAAACAGTTTGTTTCATAATTGTCCAGAGATTTGATCTCATATACTCCATAAAGAGTAAAGACCAGATACAAAAAACATTCCTATGAAAACATCCGCCTCTCCTTCCAGTTCTCTGCTGCCAATGACTGGAACGAACTACAAAAATCTCTGAAACTGGAAACATATCTCCCTCACTAGCTTTAAGCACCAGCTGTCAGAGCAGCTCACAGATTACTGCACCTGTACATAGCCCACCTATAATTTAGCCCAAACAACTACCTCTTTCCCTACTGTATTTAATTAATTCATTAATTTTGCTCCTTTGCACCCCATTATTTCTGTCTCTACTTTGCACATTCTTCCACTGCAATTCCACCATTCCAGTGTTTTACTTGCTATATTGTATTTACTTCGCCACCATGGCCTTTTTTTGCCTTTACCTCCCTTATCTCACCTCATTTGCTCACATCGTATATAGACTTGTTTATACTGTATTATTGACTGTATGTTTGTTTTACTCCATGTGTAACTCTGTGTCGTTGTATGTGTCGAACTGATTTTAAGTTGAGAATTTTGATAACTTAAATACAGATTGAAGTCCTTTCACTGTCATCTCTTTACAGCAGGAGCCATTTGCTTTCCAAACTATGTTTTCCTGCGATTGTATTTTAAAATATTGCGATATGCCTGGCTGGGCTTCTCTACTTTTCAGTGACAGTCGCAACTCAACAATCATCTATTTGGTATTTGCCGTTCGCGGTCCAAATTGCCGGTCCTTCAGACTAAGTGATATAACACAATAAACAGCTTTATTTGATTAAAGAAGCTAATGGTCCTCTGTGTCCAAATCAGACTTTCTGGTGTAGTAGCTTATTTTGAATGGTTGTATTTTATTTCTTTAAAGACAGGAGTTAATTAGGCTATATATATATATTTCATTCAATTTATTATAGGGAAAGCTTAACTGCTCCTAGCATTATGGGCGCGCTGCCTTTATCATTAACACAACCAGTCATGACGTTTTCATCTGATTGTAAAACAATCACATAACGAAGATGCTCCTGTAGGCTACCCATGCACAGTTAAAAAAATAATTATTTCACCTTTATTTAACCAGGTAGGCTAGTTGAGAACACCTTTATTTAACCAGGTAGGCTAGTTGAGAACACCTTTATTTAACCAGGTAGGCTAGTTGAGAACACCTTTATTTAACCAGGTAGGCCAGTTGAGAACACCTTTATTTAACCAGGTAGGCCAGTTGAGAACACCTTTATTTAACCAGGTAGGCTAGTTGAGAACACCTTTATTTAACCAGGTAGGCCAGTTGAGAACACCTTTATTTAACAAGGTAGGCTAGTTGAGAACACCTTTATTTAACCAGGTAGGCCAGTTGAGAACACCTTTATTTAACCAGGTAGGCCAGTTGAGAACACCTTTATTTAACCAGGTAGGCTAGTTGAGAACACCTTTATTTAACCAGGTAGGCCAGTTGAGAACACCTTTATTTAACCAGGTAGGCCAGTTGAGAACAAGTTCTCATTTACAACTGTGACCTGGCCAAGATAAAGCAAAGATGTGCGACACAAACAACAACACAGAGTTACACATAAACAAACGTACAGTCAATAACACAATAGAAAAGAAAAATAGAAAAATCTATGTACAGTTTGTGCAAATGTAGAAGAGTAGGGAGGTAAGGCAATAAATAGGTGCAATAATTACAATGTAGCATTAATACTGGAGTGATTGATGTGCAAATAATTTATTTTATTTTGCCGGGACGCTGTACCAGACCGTACCGCCTTACTTTCACCCCTGAAAAAGTCACAGACCTGATCCCTCTCCTCCCTTTCTGTGTCCCCAGGATAGTGAACTATGAAATGGGAAAAGGAACGTCCAAGGCCCGCTCCCTCTGGAGGCTGGAGCCCCTCAGGATTGGGTGAGCTCTCCCCCATCGAACCCACCTCCACTCTGACCCTAACCTCACTTCCACCTCACCCTCTCTCACTTATCCATTTCACAGATACTGTCTGTCCTTCACTGCATTCACTCACTTTCAGACACACTTCGGAATCCACTATCTAGAACCTTAAAGGTTTCTTTGGCTGTCCCCATAGGAGAACCATTTGAAGAGCCCTTTTTTGGTTTGGTTTTGGTTGAGAACATAGACACCCAATACACTTTCAGACACCCTCAAGTCAATGGCACTTTCCATGAACCACCTGGTTGTATATGACGTGTGATGCATTATGGAAGTAGTTATAATGTCTTCTACCTTTATTTTACCAATAGAATCTCTTGAGAGTCAAGCATTATCAGAATGGCGCTGCAATGTATAGCTGCCATTTTACGTTTTACTGGCTCCTGACCAATTTTGTGTGTTTTTTTTGTTTGTTTTGTTGCACTGATCTTAACTTTTTTTGTTCATAATGTTTCCTCCATCGTTTCCTATGATCGTAAAGAGCTTCTGGATATCAGAACAGCGATTTGGTCGAAGATTTCTACTTCAATGAGTCGGCAGTTCTGGACATACAGGCCCTAATCCCTGAGACTCGGAAAAGAAAGAGAGGCCGACATGTGGGCATGCTGACGAAACTACATCGCCTCTACCCTCTATTCTATTGGCGATCGTACAATCACTGGAGAATAAACTGGATGAGCTCTGTTCGAGACTATCCTATCAACGGGACCTGAAGAACTGTAATATCTTGTGCTTCTCGGAGTCGTGGCTAAACCAGGACATGGATAATATACATCCAGCTGGTTCTTCTATGCATAGACAGGATCGAATGGCAGCCGCGAACGGCAGCCTCGTGTAAGCTCAAGGGGGAGGTGTGTGGCTTTGTTAACAACAGCTGGTGCGCAATCTCTAATATTAATTCAGTCTGGATCTTCTGCTCACCTGAATTAGAATATCTCATGATAAGCTGTAGACCATACTATTTCCCAAGAGAGTCTATTTACCACCACTAACTGCACTCAACAAACTGTATAGGGCCATAAGCAAATGTTCCGGATGACTGTGTGATCATGCTCTCCGTAGCTGATGTGAGTAAGACCTTTAAACAGGTTCACAAGGCCGCAGGGTCAGACGGAATACCAGGACGTGTACTCAGAGCATGCGCTGACTCACCAACTCCAATTTGCATATCAGCCCCACAGATCCACAGATAATGCAATCTTTATTGCACTCCACACGACCCTCTTCCACCTGGACAAGAGGAACACCTAGTCATTGACTACAGCTCAGCGTTCAACAACATAGTGCCCTCCAAGCTCATCATTAAGCTAAGGAACCTGGGACTGAACATCTCTCTCTGCAACTGGATCCTGGACTTTCTGATGGGCCGCCCCGCCACGCTGATCCTCAACACGGGGGCCCCTCAGGGGTGTGTGCTTAGTCCCCTCCTCTACTCCCAGTTCACCGACATCTGTGTGGCCGCAGACGACTCCAACACTGTCATTAAGTTTACTGACGACACGACGGTGGTATGACAGATCACCGGTGAAAATGAGACAGCCTGTAGGGAGGAGGTCAGGGACCTGTCAGTGTGGTGCCAGGACAACAACCTTTCCCTCAACGTCAGCAAGACAAAGGGGCTGATCAAAACGGAGGGCCTAGCCACGCTGCCATTCACATTGACAGAGCGGAGTGGAGCGGGTCGAGAGCTTTGTGTCCACATCACTGACGAATGAACTTGGTACAAACACACCAACACAGTCGTGAAGACGGCACGACAACGCCTCTTCCCCCTCAGGAGGCTGAAAAGATTAGGCATGGGACCTCGGATCCTAAAAAAGTTCTACAGCTGCACCATTGAGAGCATCTTGAATGGCTGCATCACCGCTTGGTACGGCAACTGCTTGGCATCCAACCGCAAGGCACTACAGAGGGTAGTACGTACAGCCCAGTACATCACCGGGGTCGAGCTTCCTGCCATCCAGGACCTCTATACCAGGCGGTGTCAGAGGAAGGCCCAAAACATTTTCTAAAACTCCAGTAACCCAAGTCATAGATTGTTCTCTCTGCTACCGCAGGGCAAGCGGTTCCGATGCATCATGTCTGGAACCAACAGGATCTTGAACAGCTTCTTCCACCAAGCCATACGACTGCAAAATAGTTAGTTGGAATAGTTATTTTGTTAATTATTTAACGATCTGCATTGACTCTTTTTATACTACCTCTTTATACTCCTCACAGCAGCTACTGCTACTGTTAATGATCTATCCTGTTGCCTAGTCATTTTATCCCTACGTATATGTACATATCTACATCAATTACCTCGTACTCCTGCACATCGACTTGGTACTAGTACCCCGTGTATATAGACAAATTATCGTTACTCGTTGTTTATTTATTATTACTTGTATTATTATTATTATTATCATTGTTATTATGATTATTATTATTACATGTTATTATTTTTCGATTATTTCTTTCTCTCTGCATTGATGGGAAGGGCCTGTAAGTAAGCATTTCACTGTTAGTCTACACCTGTTGTTTAAGAAGCATTTCACTGTTAGTCTACACCTGTTGTTTACAAAGCATGTGACAAATAACATTTGTTTTGTTTTGGATTTGATTATAAGACATGCTAGGAGCATTTTTAACAGCTTATTGATTGTTATTGGTTGATCCAATTATTTAATCATTTTGTAATGTAGTTTTACCATTGAAATGACTGTCCAAAGTGTGATGGATGTCCTCTCTGTCACATTGTATAAATTATTGGAGACGTAATAGGGTTTTTTAATACTCCACCAAAAATACAACTTGCCATGAAAGGCATGGGGATGAAACCCAGAACAAACATGTATACAAAACACAGGGATGTAACCCAAACAAAGAGTGAGGTTAAACCTCTAATAAATACAGGGGACGAGACCCAAAACAACAATACACGGGACGAGACCCGTAATAACAAGACACAGGACGAGACCCGTAATAACAAGACACAGGACGAGACCCGTAATAACAAGACACAGGACGAGACCCGTAATAACAAGACACAGGACGAGACCCGTAATAACAAGACACAGGACGAGACCCGTAATAACAAGACACAGGACGAGACCCGTAATAACAAGACACAGGACGAGACCCGAAATAACAAGACACAGGACGAGACCCGTAATAACAACACACAGGACGAGACCCGTAATAACAACACACGGGACGAGACCCGTAATAACAATACACAGGACGAGACCCATAATAACAACACATGGAACGAGACCCGTAATAACAACACATGGAACGAGACCCGTAATAACAACACATGGACGAGACCCGTAATAACAAGACACAGGACGAGACCCGTAATAACAACACAAGGGACGAGACCCGTAATAACAATACACAGGACAAGACCCGTAATAACAACACACAGGACGAGACCCGTAATAACAACACACAGGACAAGACCCGTAATAACAACACATGGCACGAGACCCCGTAATAACAAGACACGGGACGAGACCCGTAATAACAAGACACGGGACAAGACCCATAATAACAACACACAGGACGAGACCCGTAATAACAACACACAGGACGAGACCCGTAATAACAACACAAGGGACGAGACCCGTAATAACAATACACAGGACAAGGCCCGTAATAACAACACACAGGACGAGACCCGTAATAACAATACACAGGACAAGACCCGTAATAACAACACATGGAACGAGACCCGTAATAACAACACACAGGACGAGACCCGTAATAACAAGACACGGGACGAGACCCGTAATAACAACACACAGGACGAGACCCGTAATAACAACACACAGGACGAGACCCGTAATAACAACACAAGGGACGAGACCCGTAATAACAATACACAGGACAAGACCCGTAATAACAACACACAGGACGAGACCCGTAATAACAATACACAGGACAAGACCCGTAATAACTAGTACACAAGACACGCAGCACAAAAGCCAAAACAACAAAGCACAGGTACTCTCAAGACCAACGGACATGGGAACAATAACCGACAAGACAATGGTGAACAGAGGGCACATATATACAATTACTAATCAGGGGAAATGGGAACCAGGTGTGTGTAATGAGAGAAGACAGTCCGGGGTTGGTGGTAATGAAACAGTTCAGTGATGCCTAGAAGGCCGGTGACGTAGACCTCCGGAACTGGTGCACGAATGAGCAGCAGTACCAGGGAGTAGGGGGTAGAGGAGGGGACTAAGCACACACCCCTGAGGGGCCCTGTGTTGAAGATCAGTGTGGCGGGGCGGCCCATCAGAAAGTCCAGGATCCAGTTGCAGAGAGAGATGTTCAGTCCCAGGGTTCTGGACGGGCCAGTTGCAGCTGCCAAAGTTGTGGTGGCGTTGGACGGGCCAGTTACAGCTGCCGAAGTTGTGGTGACATTGGACGTGCCAGTTGTGGTGACGTTGGACGGGCCAGTTGCAGCTGCCGAAGTTGTGGTGGCGTTGGACGGGCCAGTTGCAGCTGCCGAAGTTGTGGTGACATTGGACGGGCCAGTTGTGGTGACGTTGGACGGGCCAGTTGTGGTGACGTGGGACGGGCCAGTTGTGGTGACGTTGGACGGGCCAGCTGCAGCTGCCAACGTTGTGGTGACGTTGGACGGGCCAGTTGTGGTGATGTTGGATGGGCCAGTTGCAGCTGCCGATGTTGTGGTGGCGTTGGACAGGCCATTCCCGCTGTCTCCATTTAGTGTTGGTTATTCTGTCACATTGTATAAATTATTGGAGACAGCCGTTCCATGGATTCTAACCGTCAACTAATCATAAAACCCTTGACTAGGTGAATCAGGTAAGCTAGTTCAGGGTCTATAACAACAATTTAAAGATATGGATGTCCCCGAGGTTTGAAAACCAGTGTACTAAGAAATTTGTAACAGTGGAAGTGCTTCATCGTAGAAGGATGCTGAAATGCCTGAGGCTGTATGCTGTATGTCTCCTCTCCCAAAAATACATCTGAATGAAACACACTCAATGTCTCTAACAAAAAGACACATTTTCACTCACACGTTAAGATAAGATAGCACTTTATTAATCCCCCAAAGGCGACATTTGGTGGCATCAGCCAATACATACAACACCAATAAATACCCAATAAAACTCACCAAAAGACAACAAAAAAAACACAAAAAAACTGCACATCATCAATGAATATAAAAAACTAAGTAAGACATGGAGGTTCCCCTATTTTTAATTGGGAATGGGTTATAGCGATTACTGTAGCATTTAGATTGACATCTCTCTGGGTTCCTCCCCTCTATGTGATTGGTCAGCTGGAGCGGCAGCCACATTCGCTATGGCCAGGCGTTCCGTCTGCGTCACCTGTCTACCGGTCACTACCTGGCGCTGACCGAAGAGCAGGGTCTGGTCCTACAGGAGAGAGAGAAGTCCGATACCAAGTCCACCGCTTTCTGCTTCAGGGCTACCAAGGTTTGTCTGAATATATGGCAGCTATAGATACTATATACTATATATATGTATATACTTTATATATAGTATGAATATACTATACCAGTATATTGTATATATAATATGTATATACTATACTAGTATACTGTATATATAGTATGTATATAATATACTAGTATACTGAATATATAGTATGAATATAATATACTAGTATACTGTATACATAGTATGTATATCATATACTAGTATACTACGTGTATATATAGTATGAATATTATATACTAGTATACTGTATATATAGTATGCATATAATATACTAGTATACTGTATATATAGTATGTATATAATATACTAGTATATTGTATATATAGTATGTATATCATATACTAGTATACTGTAGTATATTATATAATACCATATATACAGTATACTAGTATAATATATACATATTATATATTCAGTATACTATTCATACATTATCTTGCCATGTACATTTTTTTTTACATTTCCTCACATGAAGGTGCATTGGAGAATTGATGTTTATAGAAATGTCTGGGAAAGGTCAAAGCACACTAAGACCCACCTATATTTTAAAGAGTACGTTCTGTACAATTTGACTTGTTAAAGGTCATTCTTGTAGCCCTACACTACTACCAGCAGTTACATCCTAGCCCAGAACTCAAGTCACACTGTCAATAAAACACAACCAAGTCACACTGTCAATACAACACAACCAAGTCACACCGCCAATACAACACAACCAAGTCACACCGCCAATACAATACAACCAAGTCACACTGTCAATACAACACAACCAAGTTACACCGTCAATACAACACAACACAACCAAGTCACACCGACAATACAACACAACCAAGTCACACCGTCAATACAACACAACCAAGTCACACCGCCAATACAACACAACCAAGTCACAGCGTCAATACAACACAACCAAGTCACACCGCCAATACAACACAACCAAGTCACACCGTCAATACAACACAACCAAGTCACACCGCCAATACAACACAACCAAGTCACACCGCCAATACAACACAACCAAGTCACACCGCCAATACAACACAACCAAGTCACACCGCCAATACAACACAACCAAGTCACACCGCCAATACAACACAACCAAGTCACACCGTCAATACAACACAACACAACCAAGTCACACCGTCAATACAACACAACACAACCAAGTCACACCGTCAATACAACACAACACAACCAAGTCACACCGCCAATACAACACAACCAAGTCACATCGCCAATACAACACAACCAAGTCACAGCGCCAATACAACACAACCAAGTCACACTGTCAATACAACACAACCAAGTCACACTGTCAATACAATACAACCAAGTCACACTGTCAATACAATACAACCAAGTCACACTGTCAATACAACACAACCAAGTCACACTGTCAATACAACACAACCAAGTCACACTGTCAATACAACACAACCAAGTCACACCGCCAATACAACACAACCAAGTCACACCGTCAATACAACACAACACAACCAAGTCACACCGCCAATACAACACAACCAAGTCACACCACCAATACAACACAACCAAGTCACACCGTCAATACAACACAACCAAGTCACACCGCCAATACAACACAACCAAGTCACACCGTCAATACAACACAACACAACCAAGTCACACCGCCAATACAACACAACCAAGTCACACCGTCAATACAACACAACCAAGTCACACCGCCAATACAACACAACCAAGTCACACCGCCAATACAACACAAACAAGTCACACCGCCAATACAACACAACCAAGTCACACCGTCAATACAATACAACCAAGTCACAGCGTCAATACAACACAACCAAGTCACACCGCCAATACAACACAACCAAGTCACACCGTCAATACAACACAACCAAGTCACACCGCCAATACAACACAACCAAGTCACACCGCCAATACAACACAACCAAGTCACACCGCCAATACAACACAACCAAGTCACACCGTCAATACAACACAACACAACCAAGTCACACCGTCAATACAACACAACACAACCAAGTCACACCGTCAATACAACACAACCAAGTCACACCGCCAATACAACACAACCAAGTCACACCGCCAATACAACACAACCAAGTCACACTGTCAATACAACACAACCAAGTCACACTGTCAATACAATAAAACCAAGTCACACCGTCAATACAATACAACCAAGTCACACTGTCAATACAACACAACCAAGTCACACCGTCAATACAATACAACCAAGTCACACTGTCAATACAATACAACCAAGTCACACCGCCAATACAACACAACCAAGTCACACTGTCAATACAACACAACCAAGTCACACCGCCAATACAACACAACCAAGTCACACTGTCAATACAATACAACCAAGTCACACCGTCAATACAACACAACACAACCAAGTCACACTGTCAATACAACACAACCAAGTCACACCGCCAAAGTGTATACGGAACTCATGGAATTAGAATTCATTCTAGTTCTATAGCAGAACCTTCATTGCATTCTAGGACCACAGTACATGGCTAGAAATGATATGAAGAAGCAAACAGAAGGAGACTGTCTGTCTGAGGGATCCAGAGACATATTGCTGTCTGCTCCATGTTGCTAGATTATGATTTACTGCCACAGCATGAGTCAGATAACATTATATAATAACATAATACATCGAGACATATGCAATATCTAATAGCCGTCTCCTTCTGCAATAGTTCTAATTGAAATACTCTTCCCTGAGACATATCTGTAATTAATGAGGTCCGTGCTGGCCGTAACACACAACCATACAAACACACACGCATGCACGCACACAAACACACACATACAGGCATACACCTGCATACACACTTTCTCTCTCTCTCTCTCTCTCTCTCTCTCTCTCTCTCTCTCACACACTCACACACACACACACACACACACACACACACACACACACAGACAATGTAATATATTGACCTTCTCCCAGCCAGACTGATAAACTCATAATAATATAGTTGTCATGTTCCTCAGGGCTAATAGGAACTGTTATGGCTGTTTCAATTAGGTCTGAAGGGACATTTATCAAGATGCCTCAATGGTTTATGATTCTGATCATTCTAGAGACATATCTATTTTCTTCTGTCATTCATATACTCCTTTCTGTCTCTCTCTGTTTCTCTCTGTCTCTCTCTAATATTCTCAATATTGTCTGTCCACCTTTCAGTCTCTCGCTTTCCCTCCATTTTTCTCTTCCCCATGCCTCTTCCATTTAACTATTCTGTGTTGATATCCAGAACGCTTCCTACTGTGTGCTCTTTAATCTGTTTCCCTCTATATCAGCTGGTCTTTAATCTGTTTCCCTCTATATCAGCTGGTCTATAATCTGTTTCCCTCTATACCAGCTGGTCTATAATCTGTTTCCCTCTATACCAGCTGGTCTATAATCTGTTTCCCTCTATACCAGCTGGTCTTTAATCTGTTTCCCTCTATACCAGCTGGTCTTTAATCTGTTTCCCTCCATACCTGCTGGTCTATAATCTGTTTCCCTCTATACCAGCTGGTCTATAGCTACTCTCTGCTGTACTTAGCAGCCTGAAGCTATTTCTGATGAGGCCTGAATGGGTTCTGTGTGTGTGTGTGCGTGCGTGCGTGTGTGTGCGTGCGTGCGTGTGTGTGTGCCATGTGTGTATATGTGTGCGCGCATACACGTTTGCGTGTGTCTGTTTGTGTGTATGCCTGCGTCTGCGTGTGTGTGTGTGTCTCTCTCCCACAGGAAAAGATTGAGTCTGGTACGAAGAACCGGGACATTGAAGGCATGGGAGTAGCAGAGATCAAGTACGGAGACTCAGCCTGCTTCGTCATGCACGTGGCTACAGGGCTGTGGTTGTCCTACCAGACGCCTGACGCTAAAGCCTCCCGTATAGGACCCCTCAAGAGACGGGTGAGTTATTACACTGGTTCACTGTTCTAATAGTCAAAATGTTGTCCTTTTACATCATTATAAACATGTCCCTGTCATTTAGCTACTCTATAATGACTTTGGCAAGGAGAAAGAGTGTGTCTGGCCAATGAAATCACTGTAAGTAGTGGGTCAATGTAGCTATTGGGTAGACCCAGGGCCTCTCTCAGCAGGAGGATAACCAGGAAGTTGTCACCATAATCAGATTATCACATTAGTGAGTATTCATGACTTTATACTACTGTAAGTAGTGGGATAATCTAGTGTGGATATTGGATATTGGGACAGACTGTAGAGGAAACCAGAGTCCCCATAATGAGAGGACTTTATACAGAGGATTAGACGTTAGTGTCATAGCTTCCCACTGTGAGTCACATCTTACCAGCTGACGTGTTGTCAAGGCCACCTGGCGTGTTGTCAAGGCCACCTGGCGTGTGAGCAGAACAGAGGTTTGTTTTCTCTGGATGCCTTCCCAGAGGTAGAAAGATAGGTACTAGAGGTTGACCGATTATGATTTTTTTAACGGCAATGCCGATACCGATTATTGGAGGGGGAAAAAGCCGGTGCCGATTAATCGGCCGATTTTTTGAGATGTATGTATATATATATATACACTTTTATAATAATGACAATTGCAACAATACTGAATGAACAATGAACACTTTGATTTGAACTTAATATAATACATATTATGGGCTTTTGGATGGGGGTTGTTAAGGTGATTCCACAGGTTGGTGGTATTTTTTTATTTAGCCGTTGCTGACCTCATGCTTACATCTTTATCACAAATCAGACACCTTGCTTTCCCTGGTGCCAATTCCATGTCATTGTCCCACACTGGTGCTCTGCTTTTCTCTGCCATCTGTAAAACACACACACGGCTCTGAAGTGACAATGATACTGAAGAGTCTGCTTAGGGGACAAATACTCTCAACTGTTTGAATTTTTATTTATTTTAAGTTACCTGTGATGAATGTTGAAAACAAAAACTGTAATTTCTATATGCAGGAAATCCTATTTTAATAATGGACATGGTAAGAATTGACTACCAAAGTGCGAGTCATAATTCCCATGACACCTTCTAGCAAAATCTGAAAAGCGGATCCGTCATTCTTTTATTCCATGGGATATTTTTTAGATTCACTTAAAATAAGGTCTGTGTTTCGTGTAGGCTTACACCACCTTGCCAATGTTATAACTGTGTAGATATCCATAGGACAAGGTAACTCTGATCAATATTGGCTAAACATAAGCGAAGATTTAAAAAAAATTGTAGAGTGGATTTATGAAAATATTTTGACAAACGTTACCTAGTATCCTAGTGAGATTTACACGGGTATCAAAACGCAGAGGCGGTTTAAGCCTGCACCCCAACCTGCACCCCAACCTGCACCCTAACCTGCACCCCAACCTGCACCAAACACAGACCTTATCTGAAGTAGATCAAGACATTCTCTATGGAAGACATGAACAGAGGTGGTTTAAGCACGAAACACAGACCTTATCTGAAGTAGATCAAGACATTCTCTATGGAAGACATGAACAGAGGTGGTTTAAGCACGAAACACAGACCTTATTTGAAGTAGATCAAGACATTCTCTATGGAAGACATGAACGGTAAAATAACGAAGGAACCCCTTTCAAGTTCAGCCGCAAGTTGTTACAGGAATTATAACGCGTCGACTATTTCTCTCTAAACCATATACCTTTGACTATTACGAGCCTGCTGCTGCCTACCACCCCTCAGTCAGACTGCTCTATCAAATATCAAATCATAGACTTAACTATAATAAACACACAGAAATACGAGCCTTAGGTCAAATCCGGAAACTATCACCTCGAAAACAAAACGTTTATTCCGTTCCGTATTTTATCTAACGGGTGGCATCCATGAGTCTAAATATTCCTGTTACATTGTACAATCTTTAATTACTTAAAATTCAGGCAAATTAGTTCGCAAAGAGCCAGGTGGCCCAAACTCTTGCATATACCCTGACTCTGCGTGCAATGAACGGAAGAGAAGTGACACAATTTCACTATTGCCTGCTAACCTGGATTTATTTTAGCCAAATATGCAGGTTTAAAAATATATACTTGTGTATTGATTTTAAGAAAGGCATTGATGTTTATGGTTAAGTACACATTGCAGCAACGACAGTCGTTGATTCATTGTTTTTTATAAGATAAGTTTAATGCTAGCTAGCAACTTACCTTGGCTTACTGCATTCGCGTAACAGGCAGTGTCCTCGTGAGGCAGGTGGTTAGAGTGTTGAACTAGTTAACTGTAAGGTTGCAAGATTGGATCCCCCGAGCTGACAAGGTAAAAATCTGTCGTTCTGCCCCTGAACAAGGCAGTTAACTCACTGTTCCTAGGCCGTCATTGAAAATAAGAATGTGTTCTTATTAACTGACTTGCCTAGTTAAATAAAGATTAAATAAAGGTGTAAAAAAATAAAAGAAAAAAAATCTGCAAAATTGGCGCCCAAAAATACCTATTTCCGATTGTTATGAAAACTTGAAATAGGCCCTAATTAATCGACCACTCCGATGAATCGGTCAACCTCTAATAGTAGGGAGAGAGGGTATAGTCTAGTCTACAGATAGGGGATGAGGGAGAGAGAGAGAGAGAGAGAGAGAGAGAGAGAGAGAGAGAGAGAGAACACGGTGACGAGGAGAAAGGGAGAAAGATTGGAATAGTGAGGGAAAGAGGAAGAAGGGAGAGAGAAAGACGGGGGAGGGAAGGAGTACTGAGAGAGATGGAGGAGCCAGGAGTTGATCCCCACTCTCTCAGAAAAGCTAACTGTCACTAACTGTCACCATCCTTCTCTCATTATCACTTCTAAATGAGTTCCTCATGTGTCCCGACCTATCCTGGGGGGAGGGAGAACTCACAGCCCAGGCAGCTACTCTTACACCTTGCTTGATTGGGTGTGATATCATACTTTACATCGGCTAATGCCAGAGGTGATACTGATACTAGTGACAATAAATGACAAGGGACACATTTTAGATTCTCTGTCAACGTGCACCTGCTACCCTGTAGTTAAATGGAATGATGTATTTATTGTTTATCAGATGTAATTGAATGATGTATTTATTGTTTATCAGATGTAATTGAATGATGTATTTATTGTTTATCAGATGTAATTGAATGTAATTGAATGCTGTATTTATTGTTTATCAGATGTAATTGAATGATGTATTTATTGTTTATCAGATGTAATTGAATGCTGTATTTATTGTTTATCAGATGTAATTGAAGGATGTATTTATTGTTTATCAGATGTAATTGAATGTAATTGAATGCTGTATTTATTGATTATCAGATGTAATTGAATGATGTATTTATTGTTTATCAGATGTAATTGAATGTAATTGAATGCTGTATTTATTGATTATCAGATGTAATTGAATGATGTATTTATTGTTTATCAGATGTAATTGAATGCTGTATTTATTGTTTATCAGATGTAATTGAAGGATGTATTTATTGTTTATCAGATGTAATTGAATGTAATTGAATGCTGTATTTATTGATTATCAGATGTAATTGAATGATGTATTTATTGTTTATCAGATGTAATTGAATGTAATTGAATGCTGTATTTATTGATTATCAGATGTAATTGAATGATGTATTTATTGTTTATCAGATGTAATTGAATGTAATTGAATGCGGTATTTATTGTTTATCAGATGTAATTGAATGCTGTATTTATTGTTTATCAGATGTAATTGAATGCTGTATTTATTGTTTATCAGATGTAATTGAATGATGTATTTATTGTTTATCAGATGTAATTGAATGCGGTATTTATTGTTTATCAGATGTAATTGAATGTAATTGAATGCTGTATTTATTGTTTATCAGATGTAATTGAATGATGTATTTATTGTTTATCAGATGTAATTGAATGCTGTATTTATTGTTTATCAGATGTAATTGAATGATGTATTTATTGTTTATCAGATGTAATTGAATGATGTATTTATTGTTTATCAGATGTAATTGAATGATGTATTTATTGTTTATCAGATGTAATTGAATGCTGTATTTATTGTTTATCAGATGTAATTGAATGTAATTGAATGCCTTATTTATTGTTTATCAGATGTAATTGAATGATGTATTTATTGTTTATCAGATGTAATTGAATGATGTATTTATTGTTTATCAGATGTAATTGAATGTAATTGAATGATGTATTTATTGTTTATCAGATGTAATTGAATGCTGTATTTATTGTTTATCAGATGTAATTGAATGATGTATTTATTGTTTATCAGATGTAATTGAATGATGTATTTATTGTTTATCAGATGTAATTGAATGATGTATTTATTGTTTATCAGATGTAATTGAATGTAATTGAATGATGTATTTATTGTTTATCAGATGTAATTGAATGCTGTATTTATTGTTTATCAGATGTAATTGAATGATGTATTTATTGTTTATCAGATGTAATTGAATGCGGTATTTATTGTTTATCAGATGTAATTGAATGTAATTGAATGCTGTATTTATTGTTTATCAGATGTAATTGAATGATGTATTTATTGTTTATCAGATGTAATTGAATGCTGTATTTATTGTTTATCAGATGTAATTGAATGATGTATTTATTGTTTATCAGATGTAATTGAATGATGTATTTATTGTTTATCAGATGTAATTGAATGATGTATTTATTGTTTATCAGATGTAATTGAATGATGTATTTATTGTTTATCAGATGTAATTGAATGTAATTGAATGATGTATTTATTGTTTATCAGATGTAATTGAATGCTGTATTTATTGTTTATCAGATGTAATTGAATGATGTATTTATTGTTTATCAGATGTAATTGAATGATGTATTTATTGTTTATCAGATGTAATTGAATGATGTATTTATTGTTTATCAGATGTAATTGAATGTAATTGAATGATGTATTTATTGTTTATCAGATGTAATTGAATGCTGTATTTATTGTTTATCAGATGTAATTGAATGATGTATTTATTGTTTATCAGATGTAATTGTCCACATCCAGGGGTTGGCAGAGGCAGGGTTGATTCATTTCTGGAGGCTTGGCAGTGTACAGGATGTCTCTGTTTTGTTGTACTGTGTATACTGCTTTAACCCAGAGTTGTGTATGTTAGGGTAATGTCTGAGTTGTGTATGTTAGGATAATGTCTGAGTTGTGTATGTTAGGATAATGTCTGAGTTGTGTATGTTAGGGTAATGCCTGAGTTGTGTATGTTAGGGTAATGCCTGAGTTGTGTATGTTAGGGTAATGCCTGAGTTGTGTATGTTAGGGTAATGTCAGAGTTGTGTATGTTAGGGTAATGTCAGAGGTGTGTATGTTAGGGTAATGTCTGAGTTGTGTATGTTAGGATAATGTCTGCGTTGTGTATGTTAGGGTAATGTCTGAGTTATGTATGTTAGGGTAATGTCTGAGTTGTGTATGTTATGGTAATGTATGAGTTGTGTTTGTCTCTGCTCCAGGCCTGTCTGCATGCTGAGGGTCACATGGACGACGGTCTGACCCTTCAGCGTTGTCAACACGAGGAGGCACGGGCTGTACGCATCATCAGGAACACCACAGTCCTCTTCAGCCACTTCATCAAGTACGTATGGCTCACCTGTATGTCTAGAGGGCTCACCTGTATGTCTAGAGGGCTCACCTGTATGTCTAGAGGGCTCACATGTATGTCTAGAGGGCTCACATGTATGTCTAGAGGGCTCACCTGTATGTCTAGAGGGCTCACCTGTATGTCTAGAGGGCTCACCTGTATGTCTAGAGGGCTCACCTGTATGTCTAGAGGGCTCACCTGTATGTCTAGAGGGCTCACCTGTATGTCTAGAGGGCTCACCTGTATGTCTAGAGGGCTCACCTGTATGTTTAGAGGGCTCACCTGTATGTCTAGAGGGCTCACCTGTATGTCTAGAGGGCTCACCTGTATGTTTAGAGGGCTCACCTGTATGTCTAGAGGGCTCACCTGTATGTCCAACATGGACAGGTTAAATGAGGAGAATGGCCCTGTTTTCTAGTTACTATGCATTGTGGTACTGTGTGTCGGTTAATGTGTACTATGTTGTACTGTGTGTCGGTTAATGTGTACTATGTTGTACTGTGCGTCATTTAATGTGTACTATGTTGTACTGTGCGTTGGTTAATGTGTACTATGTTGTACTGTGTGTCGGTTAATGTGTACTATGTTGTACTGTGTGTCGGTTAATGTGTACTATGTAGTACTGTGAGTTGGTTAATGTGTACTATGTTGTACTGTGCGTCGGTTAATGTGTACTATGTTGTACTGTGTGTCAGTTAATGTGTATTACGTGGTACTGTGCGTTGGTTAATGTGTACTATGTAGTACTATGAGTTGGTTAATGTGTATTACGTGGTATTGTGTGTCGGTTAATGTGTAAATTGTGCGTTCCTGCTCGAGGCATTCATCGAACACGTGGTTCTGCTGCGTTGGTAACCATGACAGTTTAACCATCATCTATCCCAGAAAATACAGAACACAGAGGTGCTAATTTTGGATGAGGCTAATTTGGTCTTAGAAAAAGGGATACTGTGAGAGTTTGGTCATTTTGTTTTTATACCTCCCCAGAGTCAGATGAACTCGTGGTGTACCATGTTTGTGTCTCTGTGTCCAGAATGAAGGAAGTTAGAGGTAGTGCACTGCCTGGATGTCTATGGGTATCTACTAGCGTGCTAAAACTACCTCTAACTTCCTTTATACTGGACACAGAGACACAAACATGGTATTCACGAGTTCATTTGACTCTGGGGGAGGTAGATAAAGGACCTCATTGCCAAAATCCCCAAATCTCCTTTTAAAGAAGGATCATATATCGCTGGTTCTTATCTTGATTTCTACTGAATACCAAGATGATTCAAATGAACTGACACAAGAGAGATCCAATCGCAGTTGCAATTTTCCTGCTTTTGTGTGATCAGGCACATCAAACTAGCCTGCATGTGGGTTCACGTCTAGTGACCAATATCGGTGATTGTCTGCTTTAGAACTTGTGTGATGTAATTTGAGACAATTGTGGAAAAGTGATATTAATGTAGCGAATTATCAGTGCAGTCAATTGACTTTGTCGCTCACTTTATCCCACTCTATCTATCTATCTATCTCTCTCTCTTCCTCTTTCCCATCTCCCTCCCTGCCCCTCTCCCTCTCCCCGCCCCTCTCTCTACCTTCTTTCCCATCTCCCTCCCTGCCCCTCTCCCTCTCCCCGCCCCTCTCTCTTCCTCTTTCCCATCTCCCTCCCTGCCCCTCTCCCTCTCCCCACCCCTCTCTCTACCTTCTTTCCCATCTCCCTCCCTGCCCCTCTCCCTCTCCCCGCCCCTCTCTCTACCTCCCCTCGCTCTCCACCTATCTCTCTCCCTGTCCCCCCAAACTCTCTCCCCCTCTCTCTCCCTCCCCTCGCTCTCCACCTATCTCTCTCCCTGTCCCCCCAACTCTCTCCCCCTCTCTCTCCCCACACCCTCTTTCTCACCTCCCTCCACCTCCATTCCCTCTCTCTCACCCCCTCCACCTGTCTCTCATCCTCTCTCCACCTCTCCTCCCCCCCCTCTCCGCTAGGGGTCTGGACAGTATAGGAAGGGATAAGAACGTGGCGGTGTCTCTGCCTAACTTTGACGAGGTGTTGCAGACGCTGGATGATCTCATTGAGTATTTCAAACAGCCCGACTCAGAGCTGGAACATGAGGAGAAACAGACTCTGCTGAGATCTCTCATCAAACGACAGGACCTCTTCAAAGAGGAGGTGAGCTCCCAGGGCTCCGGGACCTCAGGTTTAATCAGGTTTAATCAGGGTTATAAAGGATCAACGCTGACTTGCCAAGTTGTAACTTTTTTCAGTGTGCAGTTTCCTGAAATGTTAGCGTTTCAAAATACAGAGGCCATTAGCAAGCAGAAGCCTCTTTCTTTCATCTTATTATATTCTCCAACCTCCAAGAGACTCTACTGCATGTGCAAATGCATCTCTTTTCATGTAGGAAGTTCTAGGAACACCACTGTGATGGACTCATTATAGCACCCTAATAGCTATATAGTGCACTACTTCTAACCAGGGTCCATAAAGCTCTGGTTAAATATAGTGCACTGCTTAGTGAATAGGGTTCTGTTGGGGATGCAGACCTTGTATGACCACCCCGGTGTGTTGTGTGTGTGTGTTTCAGGGCATGCTGACCCTGCTGGTGATGTGCATCGACCGGCTCAACCTGTACAACAGCGCTGCTCACTTCGGAGAGCATGCTGGGGAAGAGGCTGGGGCGGCATGGAAGAGCATCCTCAACCTCCTCTACCAACTACTGGGTGAGAGAGATGAAACCTTAGGGTGGTGGATGCACACACTCACTCACACACACACTCACATACACACAGGAACACACACACACACACACACACACACACACACACACACACACACACACACACACATACGCACAGGAACACACACACACAGGAACACAGGAACACACACACAGGAACACACACCTCCCTGAGCCCCATTTGGAGAGAAGATCTGTTGACAGGACTGACATGGCAGTTATTTGTGGTTAGTCACAGAGGAGAGAGAGAAATAGAGAAGAGAGAAGAAAGAGAAAGAGATAGTGAGAAATAGACGAGAGGGGAAAGAGAGACTGAGAGAGACAGAGAGAAATAGAGAAGAGAGATGAAAGAGAAAGAGATAGTGAGAAATAGACGGATAGACAGAGAGACAGAGAGAAAGAGAGAAATAAAGAGAGAAGAAAGAGATAGTGAGAAATAGACGGATAGACAGAGAGAGACAGAGAGAAAGAGAGAAATAGAGAAGAGAGATGAAAGAGAAAGAGATAGTGAGAAATATACGGACAGACAGAGAGAGACAGAGAGAAAGAGAAGAGATGAAGCTTCATCACATGAATAAAAGTGTAACTGGTTCTTAACACCTTATCCTGTCTGCCCTCTGGTAGTGATGTCATGATGAAGTGTTGAGGTACCGTATGCTTCCCAAATAGCACCCTATTCCCTATGTAGTGCACTAGTCTTTACCACAGCCCAAAGGCATATATACGAATGACCCCTAAGAAGTTTCAGTATGTGTTGTCCACCTTTTGTTTTGTTGATGTTCTCGAAACAGTACCGTGGTTTTAACGAGTTCCTCTCAGTTCACTCATATTCATCAGGTGTTCTTCCACTCACACACACTTCCACACAATAACCATCAACGGGTCATCTTGAAACATGTCAGTGCTGAGAGAAAGAGGGGATAGAGAGAGAGAGGGGATAGAGAGAGGGGATAGAGAGGGGATAGAGAGGGGATAGAGAGAGGGGATAGAGAGGGGATAGAGAGATGGAGAGAGGGGATAGAGAGATGGAGAGAGGGGATAGAGAGAGGGATAGAGAGGGGATAGAGAGAGGGGATAGAGAGGGGATAGAGAGGGGATAGAGAGAGGGGATAGAGAGGGGATAGAGAGATGGAGAGAGGGGATAGAGAGATGGAGAGAGGGGATAGAGAGGGGATAGAGAGGGGATAGAGAGGGGATAGAGAGATGGAGAGAGGGGATAGAGAGAGGGGATAGAGAGGGGATAGAGAGAGGGGATAGAGAGTGGATAGAGAGATGGCGAGAGGGGATAGAGAGAGGGGATAGAGAGAGGGGATAGAGAGGGGATAGAGAGATGGAGAGAGGGGATAGAGAGGGGATAGAGAGAGGGGATAGAGAGATGGAGAGAGGGGATAGAGAGATGGAGAGAGGGGATAGAGAGATGGAGAGAGGGGATAGAGAGGGGATAGAGAGAGGGGATAGAGAGAGAGAGGGGATAGAGAGAGAGAGGGGATAGAGAGAGAGGGGATAGAGAGAGGGAGAGAGGGGATAGAGAGATGGAGAGAGGGGATAGAGAGAGGGGATAGAGAGATGGAGAGAGGGTATAGAGAGAGGGGATAGAGAGGGGATAGAGAGAGGGGAGTGTTTTAGAATATTGTATAGTAGAGTGTTGTATAGTAGAGTGTTGTATAGTGTTGTATAGTAGAGTGTTGTATAGTAGAGTGTTGTAGAGTGTTGTATAGTGTTGTATAGTAGAGTGTTGTATAGTAGAGTATTGTAGAGTGTTGTATAGTAGAGTGTTGTATAGTGTTGTAGAGTGTTGTACAGTGTTGTATAGTAGAGTGTTGTATAGTGTTGTATAGTGTTGTAGAGTGTTGTATAGTGTTGTATAGTAGAGTGTTGCATAGTGTTGTATAGTAGAGTGTTGTATAGTAGAGTGTTGTATAGTGTTGTATAGTAGTGTTGTATAGTAGAGTGTTGTATAGTAGAGTGTTGTATAGTAGAGTGTTGTATAGGAGAGTGTTGTATAGGAGAGTGTTGTATAGTAGAGTGTTGTATATTAGAGTGTTGCATAGTATGGTGTTGTATAGTAGAGTGTTGTATAGTATGGTGTTGTATAGTGTTGAGTAGTAGAGTGTTGTATAGTATTTTATAGTATAGTGTTGTATAGTGTGGTACAGTATATTGTTGTATAGTGTTGTGTAGTAGAGTGTTGTATAGTGTTGTATAGTAGAGTGTTGTATAGTAGAGTGTTGTATAGTGTTGTATAGTAGAGTGTTGTATAGTGTTGTATAGTAGAGTGTTGTATAGTAGCGTTTTGTATAGTGTTGTATAGTAGAGTTTTGTATATTAGAGTGTTGCATAGTAGAGTGTTGTATAGTGTTGTATAGTAGAGTATAGTAGAGTGTTGTATAGTAGAGTGTTGTATAGTTTTGTGTAGTAGAGTGTTGTATAGTAGAGTGTTGTATAGTAAAGTGTTGTATAGTGTTGTATATTAGAGTGTTGTATATTAGAGTGCTGTATAGTAGAGTGTTGTATAGTGTTGTATAGTGTTGTGTAGTAGAGTGTTGTATAGTGTTGTATAGTAGAGTGATGTGTAGTGTTGTATAGTAGAGTGTTGTATAGTGTTGTATAGTAGTTTGTTGTATAGTAGAGTGTTGTATAGTAGAGTGTTGTATAGTAGAGTGTTGTATATTAGAATGTTGTATAGTGTTGTATAGTAGAGTGTTGTATAGTAGACTGTTGTATAGTGTTGTATAGTAGAGTGTTGTATAGTGTTGTATAGTAGAGTGTGGTATAATGTTGTATAGTAGAGTATTGTATAGTGTTATATGGTAGAGTGTTGTATAGTAGAGTGCTGTATAGTAGAGTGTTGTAGAGTGTTGTATATTAGATTGTTTTATAGTAGAGTGTTGTATAGTAGAGTGTTGTATATTAGAGTGTTGTATAGTAGAGTGTTGTATAGTAGAGTGTTGTATAGGAGAGTGTTGTATAGTAGAGTGTTGTATAGTAGAGTTTTGTATAGTGTTGTATATTAGAGTATAGTAGAGTGTTGTATAGTATAGTGTTGTATAGTAGAGTGTTGTATAGTTTTGTGTAGTAGAGTGTTGTATAGTAGAGTGTTGTATAGTAAAGTGTTGTATAGTGTTGTATATTAGAGTGTTGTATATTAGAGTGCTGTATAGTAGAGTGTTGTATAGTGTTGTATAGTAGAGTGTTGTATAGTGTTGTGTAGTAGAGTGTTGTATAGTGTTGTATAGTAGAGTGTTGTGTAGTGTTGTATAGTAGAGTGTTGTATAGTAGTGTGTTGTATAGTGTTGTATAGTAGTTTGTTGTATAGTAGAGTGTTGTATAGTAGAGTGTTGTATAGTAGAGTGTTGTATATTAGAATGTTGTATAGTGTTGTATAGTAGAGTGTTGTATAGTAGACTGTTGTATAGTGTTGTATAGTAGAGTGTTGTATAGTGTTGTATAGTAGAGTGTGGTATAATGTTGTATAGTAGAGTATTGTAAAGTGTTATATGGTAGAGTGTTGTAGAGTGTTGTATAGTAGAGTGTTGTATAGTGTTGTATAGTAGAGTGTTGTAGAGTGTTGTATAGTAGAGTGTTGTATAGTAGAGTGTTGTATAGTAGAGTGGTGTATAGGAGAGTGTTGTATAGGAGAGTGTTGTATAGTAGAGTGTTGTATAGTAGAGTATTGTAGAGTATTGTATAGTAGAGTGTTGTATAGTGTTGTATAGTAGAGTGTTGTATAGTGTTGTATAGTAGAGTGTTGTATAGTGTTGTATAGTAGAGTGTTGTATAGTAGAGTGTTGTATAGTGTTGTATAGTGTTTTGTTGTATAGTGTTGTATAGTAGAGTGTTGTATAGTATTTTATAGTATACTGTTGTATAGTGTGGTACAGTATAGTGTTGTATAGTGTTATATGGTAGAGTGTTGTGTAGTGTTGTATATTAGATTGTTGTATAGTAGAGTGTTGTATAGTAGAGTGTTGTATAGGGGTTGTATAGTAGAGTGTTGTATAGTGTTGTATAGTAGAGTGTTGTATAGTACAGTGTTGTAAAGTGTTGTATAGTAGAGTGTTGTATAGTGTTGTATAGTAGAGTGTTTTTATAGTAGAGTGTTGTATAGTGTTGTATAGTAGAGTGTTGTATAGTGTTGTATAGTAGAGTGTTGTATAGTGTTGTATAGTAGAGTGTTGTATAGTAGAGTGTTGTATAGTGTTGTATAGTGTTTTGTTGTATAGTGTTGTATAGTAGAGTGTTGTATAGTATAGTGTTGTATAGTGTTGTATAGTATTTTATAGTATAGTGTTGTATAGTGTGGTACAGTATAGTGTTGTATAGTGTTATATGGTAGAGTGTTGTGTAGTGTTGTATATTAGATTGTTTTATAGTAGAGTGTTGTATAGTAGAGTGTTGTATAGTAGAGTGTTGTATAGTAGAGTGTTGTATAGTAGAGTGGTGTAGAGTGTTGTATAGTAGAGTGTTGTATAGTAGAGTGTTGTATAGTGTTGTATATTAGATTGTTTTATAGTAGAGTGTTGTATAGTAGTGTTGTATAGTAGAGTGTTGTATAGTAGAGTGTTGTATAGGAGAGTGTTGTATAGTAGAGTGTTGTATAGTAGAGTGTTGTATAGTAGAGTGTTGTATAGTAGAGTGTTGTATAGTAGAGTGTTGTGTAGTAGGGTGTTGTAATGAGTTCAAACTTGGTTTCATTAGACCAGAGAATCTTGTTTCTCATGGTTCTGAGAGTCCTTTAGGTGCCATTTGGCCAACTCCAATTGGGCTGGCATGTGCTTTTTACTGGTAATGGGCTTTTTGGTAATGGGCTTTTTGGTACCCTTCCCCAGATCTGTGCCTCGACACAATCCTGTCTCAGAGCTCTACGGACAATTTGTTCGACGTCATGGTTTTGTTTTTGCTCTGTCATTCATTGTCAACTGTGGGACCTTAAATAGACAGGCGTGTGTCTTTCCAAATCATGTCAAATTAATGTCATTTTACCACAAGTGGATTAAAAATAAGTTGTAGAAACATCTCAAGGATGATCAATGGAAACGGGATGCACCTGAGCTCAATTTCAAGTCTCGTACCAAAGGGTCTGAATAGTTATGTAAATTAATGTATGTATGTTTTTTTGTGTTTAATACATTTGCAAAAAGATCTCACATCCAGCTTTTGTTTGTTGTTATGGGGTATTGTGTGTAAATTGATGAAGAAGAATGGATTTAATACATTTTTGAATTAGTCTGTAGCAAAATGTGGAAAAGGGGAAGGAGTCTGTCAAACATAGACAAGTGGTTTAGATATGGATGTAGACATTAAACTCTCGTCTGACTCGGCCTCTCTCTCTTCACCCTCTCACCCCTCTGCAATGTCTGCATCACCCTGTCATCCCTCACCCCTCTTTCCCTCACTCACCCCCCTCTCTTTTTACCTCACCTGTCTCTAGCCTCTCCAATCCATGGAAACATGAGCAACTGTACCCAGTTCTCCCCTTGACCTCACACTCTCCTTCCTCTCTCCCCCACATAGCTGTCCTCACCCTCTTCCTCCTCTCTCCCCCACATACCCCTCCTCCACACCCCTCTTCAAAACTACCCATTATCCCTCTGTGTCCTTCCTCTGACACATCTAACTCTTCTTCTCTCTCTTCAGCCTCTCTGATCAAAGGGAACAGAAACAACTGCACCCAGTTCTCCAGGAACCTGGACTGGCTGGTCAGCAAGCTGGAGAGACTGGAGTCCTCATCAGGTATACTGTATTTCATAGAGCTAACATTAACATATTGGGTATGGAATTGTTTGTTCATGTTGTCAAATGCCTTTATTGCGAGCTAATTTGGGGCTGCATGCATCTAGTGTAAGTTAACCTGAGGCATGACATGTACTGTAAACAGTTATAGTGCTGTAATCAAGGAGTCATAGCCTGTTGTATACTCTAATGTCCCATTCCCAATAGTGTGTTGTAATAAACAACAATGTTCCACTCAGGTATCCTGGAGGTTCTCCACTGCATCCTGATAGAGTCTCCTGAAGCTCTGAACATCATCCAGAGAGGACACATCAAGTCCATCATCTCCCTGCTCTATAAACACGGACGCAACCACAAGGTCGGCAAAACAACACATTACTGGTTTTCTAATAAACTCATTCTAAACATTCTAAACTAATTTTAAACACATTCTAAACACATTCTAAAAGTTCTAAACACATTCTAAATGTTCTAAACTCATTCTAAATGTTAGAACAACATTCTAAATGTTCTAAACTCATTCTAAATTTTAGAACCACATTCTAAATGTTATAAACACATTCTAAATGTTATAAACTCATTCTAAATGTTATAACCACATTCTAAATGTTCTAAACGCATTCTAAATGTTATAAACTCATTCTAAATGTTATAACCACATTCTAAATGTTCTAAACGCATTCTAAATGTTAGAACAACATTCTAAATGTTCTAAACTCATTCTAAATTTTCTAAACTCATTCTAAATGTTCTAAACACATTCTAAATGTTCTAAACTCATTCTAAATGTTAGAACCACATTCTAAATGTTCTAAACTCATTCTAAATGTTAGAACCGCATTCTAAATGTTTTAAACTCATTCTAAACACATTCTAAACATTCTAAACGTTCTAAACACATTCTAAATGTTCTAAACTCATTCTAAATGTTCTAAACACATTCTACATTTTCTAAACACATTCTAAATGTTCTAAACACATTCTAAATGTTCTAAACACATTCTAAACGTTCTAAACACATTCTAAACGTTCTAAACACATTCTAAATGTTCTAAACATGTTCTAAATGTTCTAAACTCATTCTAAATGTTCTAAACACATTCTAATATTCTAAACACATTCTAAACACATTCTAAATGTTCTAAACACATTCTAAACACATTCTAAATGTTCTAAACACATTCTAAATGTTCTAAACACATTCTAAATGTTCTAAACACATTCTAAATGTTCTAAACATGTTCTAAATGTTCTAAACTCATTCTAAATGTTCTAAACACATTCTAAATGTTCTAAACATGTTCTAAATGTTCTAAACTCATTCTAAATGTTCTAAACACATTCTAATATTCTAAACACATTCTAAACACATTCTAAATGTTCTAAACACATTCTAAACACATTCTAAATGTTCTAAACACATTCTAAACGTTCTAAACACATTCTAAATGTTCTAAACACATTCTAAATGTTCTAAACACATTCTAAACGTTCTAAACACATTCTAAATGTTCTAAACACATTCTAAATGTTCTAAACACATTCTAAATGTTCTAAACACATTCTAAACACATTCTAAATGTTCTAAACACATTCTAAACGTTCTAAACTCAGAGGCATATATATTCAGTATGAGCAGTGCTTTGGCCTTTAACTTCTTTACTCTGAGGAGAGAGTAAACATGTATGTAAATATGTGGCTGTCACAGCTGTCAGCGTGGCAGCGTGATTTTAACAATAGCCTCGGGCTGCATATCACATTGTTTTAACATTCCTGCTACGTGTTTTACATGCAGCGTTAAACTTGTCACCGAGCCCTGCTGGGTTAATTGGGTTAGCTGGGCATGCAGGAGCACACGCAGGGCCAGATTGCATCCTGAATGGCATCTCATTCCCTATGTTATACACTACTTTTCACCAGAGCCTACAGTGTATGGGTTGGAAACCCAGTCTCGTAAACACCAGCTGTTGATCCATGCCATAGAATCCTATAGGCTTTTAACAACCAATAAAGACAAAGGGCATGCATGCCCCTCTAAGGGTTATTGGCATAGCATTGCTTACCCACCCAGGGAGGTAATTAAGTGTCTGTTTGTTGCTTAGCGGCATGTGTTATTGTTACACAGAACAAACCAGAGGATTATCACCTTCTGTGTTTATGTGTGAAGAGTTTTTCAGTGGTGTGACACACTTATAGAACAGAGACAGAGAGAGATACAGAGAGACCGAGAGAGACAGAGACCGAGAGACAGAGAGACACAGAGCCAGAGAGCCAGGGAGAGAGACAGAGAGAAAGAGACAGAGAGCCAGGGAGAGAGACAGAGAGACACAGAGACCGAGAGACAGAGCCAGAGAGACAGAGAGAAAGAGACAGAGACCGAAGGACAGACAGAGACAGAGAGACAGAGCCAGAGAGACAGAAAGAGAGACAGAGAGAGAGAGAGACAGAGAGAGAGAGAGAGAGAGACAGAGAGAGACAGAGAGACAGAGAGAGAGAGAGAGAGAGAGAGAGACAGAGAGACAGAGAAGAGATGAAGCTTCATCACATAAATACAAGTGTGACCGGTTCCTAACACCCTATTCTGTCTGCCCTCTGATGTGATGATGAAGTGTTGAGGCAGCGGATACCACAGCCCATAGGACTCTGTTCAAAAGATGTGCACATTGTCAGACAAGGGAGGATGTTAACACAAGTCAGAGGAATATTCAAACCCTGATAACTTTATTAACAAATAGTCAATTCCAGATGCTTTATCATTGACCTCTGACCTTGCTTTGTTATCTGAAGATCACTGTAGAGAACAGGAGAGGTATAGAGGAATGTTTCAGAATGTGTTGTCCACCTTTTGTTGTGTTGATGTCCTAGAAACAGGCCCATGGTTTTAACGAGTTCCTCTCAGTTCACCTTGACCGCACTCATATTCATCGGGTGTTCTTCCACACACGATCGCTTCCACATACACACTTCCACACACACACTTCCACACAATAACCCCACACACTTACACACACACACACACACACACACACACACACACACACACACACACACACACACACACACACACACACACACACACACACACACACTTCCACACAATAACCCCACACACTTCCACACAATAACCCCACACACTTCCACACACACACACACACACTTCCACACAATAACCCCACACACTTATACACACACACACACACACACACTGCCAGTGCCTCCCTTTTATCCATTCTTTCTCAATCCCATTGTTTGTCTCTCCCCCTCCCTCCCTCTATCTCTATCTGTCTAGATCCTGGATGTCCTGTGTTCTCTGTGTGTGTGTAATGGGGTGGCTGTGAGAGCCAATCAGAACCTCATCTGTGATCACCTGCTTCCCAAGAGAGACCTGCTCCTGCAGACACGATTGGTCAATGATGTTCAGAGGTAACAGGAAGTAGAAAGTGTTTGTAACTTTTTATTAAAAACGTATTTTGTACATAATGTTGCTGCTGCCATCATTTATGACTGAAAATAACTTCTGGACATCAGAACAGCGATTACTCACCACGAACTGGTAGAAGCTGTTTCCTTTAACAAGTCCAACGAGTCAGACGTGAAGGACATACTGCTTTCCCGGGAACAGGCCCAAATCCCTATCATTTGTGTCAAGAGAAGACAGAGAAAAAGGGGGAGGAGGTCGGACTGCCTTCGGAGAATTCGTAGGCGAGCGAGTAAACCCCCACTGACATCCGTTCTATTGGCCAACGTGCAATCATTGGAAAATAAAATCAATGACCTACGAGCAAGATTAAACTACTAACGGGACATTAAAAACTGCAACATCTTATGTTTCAGTCGTGGCTGAACGACGACATGAACAACATACAGCTGGTAGGTTTTTACACTGTATCGGCACAATACAACAGCAGCCACTGGTAAAGACAAGGGGTGGAGGTCTATGTATATCTAAGGACGTCTCGAGGTTTGGCTCACCTGAGGTAGAGTATCTCATGATAAGCTGTAGACAATACTATCTACCTAGAGAGTTTTCACCTGTATTTTTCATAGCTGTCTACCTACCACCACAGACCGATGCTGGTACTAAAACCACACTCAATGAGCTGTATACCCGTCACATTGTATAATGATAGGAGCCAGGCGCACGAATACGAAAATAGTTGTTTTTACATTTCCTTACCCAATATAGCCTACGTCATGGACATGACGAGGACGAAGCCCAAAACAAACACGTATATATATCCAAACAAAGAGTGAGGTGTAAAACCTCTAATAAATACACAGGACGAGACCCGTAATAACAATACACAGGACGAGACCCGTAATAACAACACATGGAACGAGACCAGTAATAACAACACACAGGACGAGACCCGTAATAACAACACACAGGACGAGACCCGTAATAACAAAACACAGGACGAGACCCGTAATAACAACACAAGGGACGAGACCCGTAATAACAACACACAGGACGAGACCCGTAATAACAACACACAGGACGAGACCCGTAATAACAACACAAGGGACGAGACCCGTAATAACAACACACAGGACGAGACCCGTAATAACAACACACAGGACGAGACCCGTAATAACAACACACAGGACGAGACCCGTAATAACAACACACGGGATGAGACCCATAATAACAACACACGGGATGATACCCGTAATAACAACACACGGGATGAGACCCATAATAACAACACACGGGATGAGACCCATAATAACAACACACGGGATGAGACCCATAATAACAACACACGGGATGAGACCCATAATAACAACACACAGGACGAGACCCGTAATAAGTGCACACGGACACAGTAACACTTTAGCCGATACAACAGAGCACAGGTACTCACAAGACCAACGGACATGGAACAATAATCAACCAGACAATGGGGAACAAAGGGCACATATATACACATACTAATCAGGTGGAATGGGAGCCAGGTCTGCACGTATACAGTGGGGCAAAAAACGTATTTAGTCAGCCACCAATTGTGCAAGTTCTCCCACTTAAAAAGATGAGAGAGGCCTGTAATTTTCATCACATGTACACTTCAATGATGTAATCATTGTAATTCTTAGGTGTTTTCATTCTAATTCTATGATGTAATCATTGTAATTCTTAGGTGTTTTCATTCTAATTCTATGATGTAATCATTGTAATTCTTAGGTGTTTTCATTCTAATTCTATGATGTAATCATTGTAATTCTTAGGTGTTTTCATTCTAATTCTTTGATTTAATCATTCTAATTCTATGATGTAATCATTCTAATTCTATGATGTAATCATTCTAATTCTATGATGTAATCATTCTAACTCAATGTTATTCACTACAGCATGCCCTGGTTAGTGAACACCATTTGTAAAATAATTGAGTGCACCGTAACAGCAGGCAATTGGCTAGTTGCCACTGGGGGTGGTGGTGGGGGGTGGGGGGTGGGGGGGGGTAATTACATTCGTCATAAATTTACTCCTGATTTGCAACTGCACGTGTCTTGCTATCCAAATCAGTGTGATTAAATATATATCAACACAGCTTTTCTGACTGCAATATAATGACACGTAAAACCTGGAATAGAAATATGAATAATGTATAATCTATCTGGCTGTCTCACTGTGATTGTAAATGTGGATGTGTTTCTCCAGTATGAGGCCCAACATCTTCCTAGGAGTGGCGGAGGGTTCAGCCCAGTATAAGAAGTGGTACTTTGAGCTGATGATCGACCAGGTGAATATCACTCTTCTCTTCCTTTGCCAATGTGTTTTGATTATTGTGTTTTAAATAGTGTTGCCAAGTAAAATATTTAAGATGTGTTTTGTCACTTGTCCAATGTCTCTCTCTCTGTCTGTCTGTCTGTCTACCTGTCTCTCTCTCTCTCTCTACTATCTCTCTCTGTCTGTCTACCTGTCTCTCTCTCTCTCTACTATCTCTCTCTGTCTGTCTACCTGTCTCTCTCTCTCTACTATCTCTCTCTGTCTCTACTATCTCTCTCTGTCTGTCTGTCTGTCTGTCTGTCTACCTGTCTCTCTGTCTCTACTATCTCTCTCTGTCGTTCTACCTGTCTCTCTCTCTCTCTCTGTGTCTCTACTATCTCTCTCCGTCTCTCTGTCTGCCTGTCTCTCTCTGTCTGTCTCTACTATCTCTCTCTGTCTGTCTACCTGTCTCTCTCTCTACTATCTCTGTCTGTCTGTCTGTCTGTCTGTCTGTCTGTCTGTCTGTCTGTCTGTCTGTCTGTCTGTCTGTCTGTCTGTCTGTCTGTCTGTCTGTCTGTCTGTCTGTCTGTCTGTCTGTCTGTCTGTCTACCTGTCTCTGTCTCTACTATCTCTCTCTTTCTTTCTACATGTCTCTCTCTCTCTCTGTCTCTACTATCTCTCTCTGTCTGTATGTCTACCTGTCTCTCTCTCTACTATCTCTTTGTCTTTCTACCTGTCTCTCTCTTTCTGCCTCTACTATCTCTCTATGTCTGTCTGTCTACCTGTCTCTCTCTCTCTACTATCTCTCTCGGTCTGTCTGTCTACCTGTCTGCCTCTCTCTCTCTCTCTCTACTATCTCCCTCTGGTTGTCTGTCTGACTCTCTCTCTCTCTCTCTCTCTCTCTCTCTGTCTCTACTATCTCTCTCTGTCTGTCTCTGTCTCTCTCTCTACTATCTCCCTCTGGCTGTCTGTCTGACTCTCTCTCTCTCTATGCTATCTCTCTCTGGCTGTCTGTCTGACTCTCTCTCTCTCTATCTCTCTCTCTCTCTCTCTCTCTCTCTCTCTCTCAGGTGGACCACTATGTGACCAGTGAGCCATCTCACCTGCGTGTGGGATGGGCCTCCACTAAGGGTTACGCCCCCTACCCGGGGGCTGGAGAGGGCTGGGGGGGCAATGGGGTGGGGGATGACCTCTACTCATACAGCTTTGACGGACTCTACCTGTGGTCAGGTACGTCCTCTGAGGTTCTGAATGCTCACCTGTCCTGGTTTTACCCACAGTTCTTTCTGTGCCTTACACTGTTATTTTAATGTCACGTCGCAGCTTATATTTACAGTATAAGCTGCGACGTGACATTAAAATAACAGTCTAAAAGTTCAGAAAAGTTCTCTGCCCTCGTGATGTGAAATACCACTGCTGTTTTGAGAGTTGGGCATTGAAATCCTGAGGTAATCGTTTTGTGGTCAAGAGCAAAGGAAAAGTAACAGTACATTAAAACCCTCAACCAACCTTTTCCTCATCGGTCACCCTGACCCTTGTCTAAATAGGGTCAGACTACTCCCTGTCTGAAGAGGCCCCAGACTGAGTCTGTTCTCCATGACTTCCCTACTCCCTGTCTGAAGAGGCCCCAGACTGAGTCTGTTCTCCATGACTTCCCTACTCCCTGTCTGAAGAGGCCCCAGACTCAGTCTGTTCTCCATGACTTCCCTACTCCCTGTCTGAAGAGGCCCCAGACTCAGTCTGTTCTCCATGACTTCCCTACTCCCTGTCTGAAGAGGCCCCAGACTCAGTCTGTTCTCCATGACTTCCCTACTCCCTGTCTGAAGAGGCCCCAGACTCAGTCTGTTCTCCA
>NC_034185.2:9563417-9568417 GCF_002021735.2 Oncorhynchus kisutch | reverse complement strand
CAGTTAACCTACTGTTCCTAGACCAGTTAACCTACTGTTCCTAGACCAGTTAACCTACTGTTCCTAGACCAGTTAACCTACTGTTCCTAGACCAGTTAACCTACTGTTCCTAGACCAGTTAACCTACTGTTCCTAGACCAGTTAACCTACTGTTCCTAGACCAGTTAACCTACTGTTCCTAGACCAGTTAACCTACTGTTCCTAGACCAGTTAACCCACTGTTCCTAGACCAGTTAACCTACTGTTCCTAGACCAATTAACCTACTGTTCCTAGACCAGTTAACCTACTGTTCCTAGACCAGTTAACCCACTGTTCCTAGACCAGTTAACCTACTGTTCCTAGACCAGTTAACCTTACTGTTCCTAGACCAGTTAACCTACTGTTCCTAGACCAGTTAACCCACTGTTCCTAGACCAGTTAACCACTGTTCTTAGACCAGTTAACCTACTGTTCCTAGACCAGTTAACCACTGTTCCTAGACCAGTTAACCCACTGTTCCTAGACCAGTTAACCCACTGTTCCTAGACCAGTTAACCTACTGTTCCTAGACCAGTTAACCACTGTCCTAGACCAGTTAACCTACTGTTCCTAGACCAGTTAACCTACTGTTCCTAGACCAGTTAACCCACTGTTCCTAGACCAGTTAACCTACTGTTCCTAGACCAGTTAACCCACTGTTCCTAGACCAGTTAACCTACTGTTCCTAGACCAGTTAACCTACTGTTCCTAGACCAGTTAACCTACTGTTCCTAGACCAGTTAACCTACTGTTCCTAGACCAGTTAACCCACTGTTCCTAGACCAGTTAACCTACTGTTCCTAGACCAGTTAACCTACTGTTCCTAGACCAGTTAACCCACTGTTCCTAGACCAGTTAACCCACTGTTCCTAGACCAATTAACCTACTGTTCCTAGACCAATTAACCTACTGTTCCTAGACCAGTTAACCTACTGTTCCTAGACCAGTTAACCCACTGTTCCTAGACCAGTTAACCTACTGTTCCTAGACCAATTAACCTACTGTTCCTAGACCAATTAACCTACTGTTCCTAGACCAATTAACCTACTGTTCCTAGACCAATTAACCTACTGTTCCTAGACCAGTTAACCTACTGTTCCTAGACCAATTAACCTACTGTTCCTAGACCAATTAACCTACTGTTCCTAGACCAATTAACCTACTGTTCCTAGACCAGTTAACCCACTGTTCCTAGACCAATTAACCTACTGTTCCTAGACCAATTAACCTACTGTTCCTAGACCAATTAACCTACTGTTCCTAGACCAGTTAACCTACTGTTCCTAGACCAATTAACCTACTGTTCCTAGACCAGTTAACCCACTGTTCCTAGACCAGTTAACCCACTGTTCCTAGACCAGTTAACCTACTGTTCCTAGACCAGTTAACCTACTGTTCCTAGACCAGTTAACCTACTGTTCCTAGACCAGTTAACCCACTGTTCCTAGACCAATTAACCTACTGTTCCTAGACCAATTAACCTACTGTTCCTAGACCAATTAACCTACTGTTCCTAGACCAGTTAACCCACTGTTCCTAGACCAATTAACCTACTGTTCCTAGACCAATTAACCTACTGTTCCTAGACCAGTTAACCCACTGTTCCTAGACCAATTAACCTACTGTTCCTAGACCAGTTAACCTACTGTTCCTAGACCAATTAACCTACTGTTCCTAGACCAATTAACCTACTGTTCCTAGACCAATTAACCTACTGTTCCTAGACCAATTAACCTACTGTTCCTAGACCAATTAACCTACTGTTCCTAGACCAATTAACCTACTGTTCCTAGACCAATTAACCTACTGTTCCTAGACCAATTAACCTACTGTTCCTAGACCAATTAACCTACTGTTCCTAGACCAGTTAACCTACTGTTCCTAGACCAGTTAACCCACTGTTCCTAGACCAGTTAACCCACTGTTCCTAGACCAGTTAACCCACTGTTCCTAGACCAGTTAACCTACTGTTCCTAGACCAGTTAACCTACTGTTCCTAGACCAGTTAACCCACTGTTCCTAGACCAGTTAACCTACTGTTCCTAGACCAGTTAACCTACTGTTCCTAGACCAGTTAACCCACTGTTCCTAGACCAGTTAACCACTGTTCCTAGACCAGTTAACCCACTGTTCCTAGACCAGTTAACCACTGTTCCTAGACCAGTTAACCACTGTTCCCAGACCAGTTAACCTACTGTTCCTAGACCAGTTAACCACTGTTCCCAGACCAGTTAACCTACTGTTCCCAGACCAGTTAACCTACTGTTCCTAGACCAGTTAACCCACTGTTCCTAGACCAGTTAACCACTGTTCCTAGACCAGTTAACCACTGTTCCTAGACCAGTTAACCTACTGTTCCCAGGTCGTCATTGTAAATAATAATTTCCTCTTAACTGACTTGCCTAGTTAAATATAATAAAAATACATAGTTTAGGTGAGGCAATTGCTGAGCAATGGGACAATAAAGATTTTGGAATTTGAATAGTGTAGCGTAGACTCGAGTCTAGATGCTAGAGTTCAGAACATTAGCTTCGGGTATGACGTAATATGACACACATCACATTATTGTGTCTGGGAAATCCCTCGAATCTCCAACTTCCTGCTTTCCTCTTCTCGTCAGGGTGCGTTTCCTGTTGGGTGGTCGTCATGGTGACTTTAAGTTTCTGCCCCCGGCGGGTTACTCCCCGTGTTACGAGGCGCTGCTCCCCAAGGAGAAGATGAGGGTGGAGGCTGTGAAGGAGTACAAGAGGGACCATGGAGGGGTCAGGGACCTACTGGGGACAACACAGATCCTCTCCCAGGCCTCATTCATCCCCACTCCTGTAGACACCAGCCAGGTAGTATAATATACACCTGGACACCTGTAAACAGTCTGTCAGCCAGTCAGTCTGTCAGCCAATTGATCAATCTCTCTCTCTCTCTCTCTCTTTCTCTCTCTCTCTCTCTCTCTCTCTCTCTCTCTCTCTCTCTCTCTCTCTCTCTCTCTCTCTCTCTCTCTCTCTCTCTCTTTCACTGTCTCGCTCTTTCTGTCTCTCTCTCTTCTCTCACACTCTCTCTCTCTCTGTCTCTCTCTCTCTCTTCTCTCTCACTCTCTCTCTTTCTCTCTCTCAGTCTCGCACTTTCTCTCTCTCACTCTCTCTCTTTCTCTCTCTCACTCTCTCTTTTTTTCTATCAATTCAATTCAAAGGGCTTTATTGGCATTGGAAACATATGTTTACATTTCCTAAGCAAGTGAAATAGATAATAAACACAAGTTAAATAATCTATCAAAAATGTACAGTAAACATTACACTCACACATTTCAAATGTCATATTATGACTATGTACAGTGTTATAATGATGTCTCTCTCTCTCTGTCTCTTTCTCTCTCTCTCTCTCTCTCTCTCTGTCTCTCTTTCTCTGTATCTCTCTTTCTTTCTCTCTCTCTCTCTCTCTCTCTCTCAATTCAATTCAATTCAATTCAATTCAATTCAAGGGCTTTATTGGCATGGGAAACATGTGTTAACATTGCCAAAGCAAGTGAGGTAGACAACATACAAAGTGAATATATAAAGTGAAAAACAACAAAAATTAACAGTAAACATTACACATACAGAAGTTTCAAAACAGTAAAGACATTACAAATGTCATATTATATATATATACAGTGTTCTAACAATGTACAAATGGCTAAAGGACACAAGATAAAATAAATAAGCATAAATATGGGTTGTATTTACAATGGTGTTTGTTCTTCACTGGTTGCCCTTTTCTCGTGGCAACAGGTCACAAATCTTGCTGCTGTGATGGCACACTGTGGAATTTCACCCAGTAGATATGGGAGTTTTTCAAAATTGGATTTGTTTTCGAATTCTTTGTGGATCTGTGTAATCTGAGGGAAATATGTCTCTCTAATATGGTCATACATTGGGCAGGAGGTTAGGAAGTGCAGCTCAGTTTCCACCTCATTTTGTGGGCAGTGAGCACATAGCCTGTCTTCTCTTGAGAGCCATGTCTGCCTACGGCGGCCTTTCTCAATAGCAAGGCTATGCTCACTGAGTCTGTACATAGTCAAGGCTTTCCTTAATTTTGGGTCAGTCACAGTGGTCAGGTATTCTGCCGCTGTGTACTCTCTGTGTAGGGCCAAATAGCATTCTAGTTTGCTCTGTTTTTTTGTTAATTCTTTCCAATGTGTTAAGTAGTTATCTTTTTGTTTTCTCATGATTTGGTTGGGTCTAATTGTGCTGCTGTCCTGGGGCTCTGTAGTGTGTGTTTGTGTTTGTGAACAGAGCCCCAGGACCAGCTTGCTTAGGGGACTCTTCTCCAGGTTCATCTCTCTGTAGGTGATGGCCTTGTTATGGAAGGTTTGTGAATCGCTTCCTTTTAGGTGGTTGTAGAATTTAACAGCTCTTTTCTGGATTTTGATAATTAGTGGGTATCGGCCTAATTCTGCTCTGCATGCATTATTTGGTGTTCTACGTTGTACACGGAGGATATTTTTGCAGAATTCTGCATGCAGAGTCTCAATTTGGTGTTTGTCCCATTTTGTGAAGTCTTGGTTGGTGAGCGGACCCCAGACCTCACAACCATAAAGGGCAATGGGCTCTATGACTGATTCAAGTATTTTTAGCCAAATCCTAATTGGTATGTTGAAATTTATGTTTCTTTTGATGGCATAGAATGCCCTTCTTGCCTTGTCTCTCAGATCGTTCACAGCTTTGTGGAAGTTACCTGTGGTGCTGATGTTTAGGCCAAGGTATGTATAGTTTTTTGTGTGCTCTAGGGCAACAGTTTCTAGATGGAATTTGTATTTGTGGTCCTGGTGACTGGACCTTTTTTGGAACACCATTATTTTGGTCTTACTGAGATTTACTGTCAGGGCCCAGGTCTGACAGAATCTGTGCATAAGATCTAGGTGCTGCTGTAGGCCCTCCTTGGTTGGTGACAGAAGCACCAGATCATCAGCAAACAGCAGACATTTGACTTCTGATTCTAGCAGGGG
>NC_034185.2:9540917-9558417 GCF_002021735.2 Oncorhynchus kisutch | reverse complement strand
CCTTTCTGTTGGAATTATCTCCTCTGCAATTTGGTACATTTATCATCTCCGAGTAGAGCAGAACAGACTAGAGAACACCACCTTTCTGTTGGAATTATCTCCTCTGCAATTTGGTACATTTATCATCTCCGAGTAGAGCAGAACAGACTAGAGAACACCACCTTTCTGTTGGAATTATCTCCTCTGCAATTTGGTACATTTATCATCTCCGAGTAGAGCAGAACAGACTAGAGAACACCACCTTTCTGTTGGAATTATCTCCTCTGCAATTTGGTACATTTATCATCTCCGAGTAGAGCAGAACAGACTAGAGAACACCACCTTTCTGTTGGAATTATCTCCTCTGCAATTTGGTACATTTATCATCTCCGAGTAGAGCAGAACAGACTAGAGAACACCACCTTTCTGTTGGAATTATCTCCTCTGCAATTTGGTACATTTATCATCTCCGAGTAGAGCAGAACAGACTAGAGAACACCACCTTTATGTTGGAATTATCTCCTCTGCAATTTGGTACATTTATCATCTCCGAGTAGAGCAGAACAGACTAGAGAACACCACCTTTCTGTTGGAATTATCTCCTCTGCAATTTGGTACATTTATCATCTCCGAGTAGAGCAGAACAGACTAGAGAACACCACCTTTCTGTTGGAATTATCTCCTCTGCAATTTGGTACATTTATCATCTCCGAGTAGAGCAGAACAGACTAGAGAACACCACCTTTCTGTTGGAATTATCTCCTCTGCAATTTGGTACATTTATCATCTCCGAGTAGAGCAGAACAGACTAGAGAACACCACCTTTCTGTTGGAATTATCTCCTCTGCAATTTGGTACATTTATCATCTCCGAGTAGAGCAGAACAGACTAGAGAACACCACCTTTCTGTTGGAATTATCTCCTCTGCAATTTGGTACATTTATCATCTCCGAGTAGAGCAGAACAGACTAGAGAACACCACCTTTCTGTTGGAATTATCTCCTCTGCAATTTGGTACATTTATCATCTCCGAGTAGAGCAGAACAGACTAGAGAACACCACCTTTCTGTTGGAATTATCTCCTCTGCAATTTGGTACATTTATCATCTCCGAGTAGAGCAGAACAGACTAGAGAACACCACCTTTCTGTTGGAATGATCTCCTCTGCAATTTGGTACATTTATCATCTCCGAGTAGAGCAGAACAGACTAGAGAACACCACCTTTCTGTTGGAATTATCTCCTCTGCAATTTGGTACATTTATCATCTCCGAGTAGAGCAGAACAGACTAGAGAACACCACCTTTCTGTTGGAATTATCTCCTCTGCAATTTGGTACATTTATCATCTCCGAGTAGAGCAGAACAGACTAGAGAACACCACCTTTCTGTTGGAATTATCTCCTCTGCAATTTGGTACATTTATCATCTCCGAGTAGAGCAGAACAGACTAGAGAACACCACCTTTCTGTTGGAATTATCTCCTCTGCAATTTGGTACATTTATCATCTCCGAGTAGAGCAGAACAGACTAGAGAACACCACCTTTCTGTTGGAATTATCTCCTCTGCAATTTGGTACATTTATCATCTCCGAGTAGAGCAGAACAGACTAGAGAACACCACCTTTCTGTTGGAATTATCTCCTCTGCAATTTGGTACATTTATCATCTCCGAGTAGAGCAGAACAGACTAGAGAACACCACCTTTCTGTTGGAATTATCTCCTCTGCAATTTGGTACATTTATCATCTCCGAGTAGAGCAGAACAGACTAGAGAACACCACCTTTCTGTTGGAATTATCTCCTCTGCAATTTGGTACATTTATCATCTCCGAGTAGAGCAGAACAGACTAGAGAACACCACCTTTCTGTTGGAATTATCTCCTCTGCAATTTGGTACATTTATCATCTCCGAGTAGAGCAGAACAGACTAGAGAACACCACCTTTCTGTTGGAATTATCTCCTCTGCAATTTGGTACATTTATCATCTCCGAGTAGAGCAGAACAGACTAGAGAACACCACCTTTCTGTTGGAATTATCTCCTCTGCAATTTGGTACATTTATCATCTCCGAGTAGAGCAGAACAGACTAGAGAACACCACCTTTCTGTTGGAATTATCTCCTCTGCAATTTGGTACATTTATCATCTCCGAGTAGAGCAGAACAGACTAGAGAACACCACCTTTCTGTTGGAATTATCTCCTCTGCAATTTGGTACCATCTTTTATTGTCAGCTGAAGCCAGATATACACACACACTCACACACACACACACACGCACACTCACACACGCACAGACACACCCATGCACACACACACGCAAACACACACACGCACGCACAAACACACGCACTCATTCACTCATTCACTTCCTGGGGTTTATTATGGATCCTCATTAGTTCCTGTCAAGGCAGCAGCTACTCTTCCTGGGGTTTATTATGGATCCCCATTAGTTCCTGTCAAGGAAGCAGCTACACTTCCTGGGGTTTATTATGGATCCCCATTCGTTCCTGTCAAGGCAGCAGCTACTCTTACTGGGGTTTATTATGGATCCTCATTAGTTCCTGTCAAGGCAGCAGCTACTCTTCCTGGGGTTTATTATGGATCCTCATTAGTTCCTGTCAAGTAGGCAGCTACTCTTCCTGGGGTATATTATGTATCCCCATTAGTTCCTGTGAAGGCAGCAGCTACTCTTCCTGGGGTTTATTATGGATCCTCATTAGTTCCTGTCAAGTAGGCAGCTACTCTTCCTGGGGTATATTATGTATCCCCATTAGTTCCTGTGAAGGCAGCAGCTACTCTTCCTGGGGTTTATTATGGATCCTCATTAGTTCCTGTCAAGTAGGCAGCTACTCTTCCTGGGGTATATTATGTATCCCCATTAGTTCCTGTGAAGGCAGCAGCTACTCTTCCTGGGGTTTATTATGGATCCTCATTAGTTCCTGTCAAGTAGGCAGCTACTCTTCCTGGGGTATATTATGTATCCCCATTAGTTCCTGTGAAGGCAGCAGCTACTCTTCCTGGGGTTTATTATGGATCAAATCAGATTTATTTATATAGCCCTTCGTACATCAGCTGATATCTCAAAGTGCTGTACAGAAACCCAGCCTAAAACCCCAAACAGCAAGCAATGCAGGTGTAGAAGCACGGTGGCTAGGAAAAACTCCCTAGAAAGGCCAATACCTAGGAAGAAACCTAGAGAGGAACCAGGCTATGTGGGGTGGCCAGTCCTCTTCTGGCTGTGCCGGGTGGAGATTATAACAGAACATGGCCAAGATGTTCAAATGTTCATAAATGACCAGCATGGTCGAATAATAATAAGGCAGAACAGTTGAAACTGGAGCAGCAGCACAGTCAGGTGGAAGTTGAAACTGGAGCAGCAGCATGGCCAGGTGGACTGGGGACAGCAAGGAGTCATCATGTCAGGTAGTCCTGGGGCATGGTCCTAGGGCTCAGGTCAGTTGAAACTGGAACAGCAGCATGGCCAGGTGGACTGGGGACAGCAAGGAGTCATCATGTCAGGTAGTCCTGGGGCATGGTCCTAGGGCTCAGGTCCTCCGAGAGAGAGAAAGAAAGAGAGAAGGAGAGAATTAGAGAACGCACACTTAGATTCACACAGGACACCGAATAGGACAGGAGAAGTACTCCAGATATAACAAACTGACCCCAGCCCCCCGACACATAAACTACTGCAGCATAAATACTGGAGGCTGAGACAGGAGGGGTCAGGAGACACTGTGGCCCCATCCGAGGACACCCCCGGACAGGGGGTGCTAATGGATCCCCATTAGTTCCTGTCAAGGCAGCAGCTACTCTTCCTGGGGTTTATTACGGATCTTCATTAGTTCCTGCCAAGGCAGCAGCTACTCTTCCTGGGGTTTATTATGGATCCCCATTAGTTCCTGTCAAGTCAGCAGCTACTCTTCCTGGGGTTTATTATGGTTCCTCATTAGTTTGTGTCAAGGCAGCAGCTACTCTTCCTGGGGTTTATTATGGATCCCCATTAGTTATACCAAGGCAGCAGCTACTCTTCCTGGGGTTTATTATGGATCCCCATTAGTTCTGCCAAGGCAGCAGCTACTCTTCCTTGGGTTTATTATGGATCCCCATTAGTTCCTGTCAAGGCAGCAGCTACTCTTCCTGGGGTTTATTATGGATCCCCATTAGTTCTGCCAAGTCAGCAGCTACTCTTCCTGGGGTTTATTATGGATCCCCATTAGTTCTGCCAAGGCAGCAGCTACTCTTCCTGGGGTTTATTATAGATCCCCATTAGTTCCTGTCAAGGCAGCAAGTATTCTTCCTGGGGTTTATTATGGATCCCCATTAGTTCCTGTCAAAGCAGCAGCTACAAGGCAGCTTGGATCTCTTCCTGGAGTCCAAACACATTAAGGCAATTACATCACACAAAACCCCCGAAATAAAACAGTATCATATAAAAATTAAATCAAATAGTATTTGTCACGTGCCGAATATCAAATCAAATCAAATCAAATCCATTTATATAGCCCTTCTTACATCAGCTGATATCTCAAAGTGCTGTACATAAACCCAGCCTAAAATCCCAAACAGCAAGCAATGCAGTTGTAGAAGCACGGTGGCTAGGAAAAACTCCCTAGAAAGGCCAAAACCTAGGAAGAAACCTAGAGAGGAACCAGGCTATGAGGGGTGGCCAGTCCTCTTCTGGCTGTGCCGGGTAGAGATTATAACAGAACATGGCCAAGATGTTCAAATGTTCATAAATGATCAGCAATGTCAAATAATAATTATCACAGTAGTTGTCGAGGGTGCAAAAAGTCAGCACCTCAGGAGTAAATGTCAGTTGGCTTTTCATAGCCGATCATTGAGAGTATCTCTACCGCTCCTGCTGTCTCTAGAGAGTTGAAAACAGCAGGTCTGGGACAGGTAGCTTGTCCGGTGAACAGGTCAGGGTTCCATAGCCGCCAGCAGAACAGTTGAAACTGGAGCAGCAGCACGGCCAGGTGGACTGGGGACAGCAAGGAGTCATCATGCCAGGTAGTCCTGAGGCATGGTATTAGGGCTCAGGTCCTCCGAGAGAGAAAAGAGAGAAAGAGAAAATTAGAGAGAGCATACTTAAGTTCACACAGGACACCGGATAAGACAGGAGAAATACTCCAGATATAACAGACTGACCCTAGCCCCCCAACACATAAACTACTGCAGCATAAATACTGGCGGCTGAGACAGGAGGGGTCAGGAGACACTGTAGCCGATGATACCCCTGAACAGGGCCAAACAGGAAGGATATAACCCCACCCACTTTGCCAAAGCACAGCCCCCACACCACTAGAGGGATATCTTCAACCACCAACTTACCATCCTGAGACAAGGCCGAGTATAGCCCACAAAGATCTCCGCCACGGCACAACCCAAGGGGGGGCGCCAACCCAGACAGGAAGACCAGTGACTCAACCCACTCAAGTGACGCACCCCTCCTAGGGACGGCATGGAAGAGCACCAGTAAGCCAGTGACTCAGCCCCTGTAATAGGGTTAGAGGCAGAGAATCCCAGTGGAAAGAGGGGAACCAGCCAGGCAGAGACAGCTAGGGCGGTTCGTTGCTCCAGAGCCTTTCCGTTCACCTTCACACTCCTTGGCCAGACTGCATTCAATCATAGGACCCACTGAAGAGATGAGTCTTCAGTAAAGACTTAAAGGTTGAGACCGAGTCTGCGTCTCTCACATGGGTAGGCCGACCATTCCATAAAATTGGAGCTCTGTAGGAGAAAGCCCTGCCTCAAGCTGTTTACTTAGAAATTCTAGGGACAATTAGTAGGCCTGCGTCTTGTGACCGTAGCGTATGTGTAGGTATGTCCCCATATCCGCTACGGTTCACAAATGTTGCTTTTGTTCGATTAATTCTGTCGATATATATCCAAAATGTCCATTTATTTGGCGCGTTTGATCCAGAAAAACTCTGGTTCCAACTTGCGCAACATGACTACAAAATATCTCAAGTTACCTGTAAACTTTGCCAAAACATTTCAAACTACTTTTATAATACAACTTTGGGTATTTTTTTACGTAAATAATCGATAATATTGAAGACGGGATGATCTGTGTTCAATACAAGAGGAAAACAAACTGTAGCTAGCTTTCTGGTCACGCGCCTCTATCTAACAGTACAGTTCAAGTGACACACGTTCAAGATGGCCGTACTTCTTCATTACACAAAGGAAAAAACCTCAACCAATTTCTAAAGACTGTTGACATCCAGTAGAAGCGATAGGAACTGCAAGAAGGTCCCTTAGAAATCTGGAATCCCAATAAAAAAAAAGATCTGAATGGTTTGTCCTCGGGGTTTCGCCTGCTAAATACGTTTTGATATACTCACAGACATGATTAAAACAGTTTTAGAAACTTCAGGGTGTTTTCTATTCAAATCTACTAATAATATGCATATCTTATCTTTTGGGGATGGGTAGCAGGCAGTTGGATTTGGGCATGCATTTCATCCGAACGTGAAAATACTGCCCCCTGTCACCAAGGAATGAATCCTTCCCACCCATTCTGAAACTAACTTCAGCTCTTTGTTAAGTGTTGCAGTCATTTCACTCGCTGTAGTAGCTGACGTGTATAGGGTTGAGTCATCCACATACATAGACACACCTGCTTTACTCATAGCTAGTGGCATGTCATTGGTAAAGATGTTATAAAGTAAGGGGCCTAGACAGCTGCCCTGGGGAATGCCTGATTCTATCTGGATTATGTTGGAGATGCTTCCATTAAAGAACAGACAGTGTTATGTTAGACAGGTAACTCTTATATCTACAATATAGCAGGGGGTGTAAAGCCATCACACATAAGTGGTTAGACATTCATACAGTAAAGTTTCAGACCTGTGGTCAAATAATATTCTTGATGGGCAAGAAGAATAGTCCCAAAACTTGAAGCCCCGCCCATCTGGCACTCCTGACCATAGAATTAGGAATTAGAATAGTTGAATGGACATGAACCTTCTTATGATGGTATAAAGGTCAGACATTTTGGTCAGATAGTTGGTCAACCATGGTTTGCCAATGCTGTGATAAGATATTGTGTAAAATAATGAATTTGGAGAATTTATCTACACTGTATGCGTGTTAGCTAGCTAGCCGGTCAGTTTTAGAGAAATTGATTCCATTAATTTGTCAAATTAACTGCCAATATGCCAACATTTCATTCAAACAGTGCATTCAATCCACATCCATACACTGGCTGAAATCAGTTGATGATAGGACTTTGAGAAGTTGTAAATGCAACAAGTACTGATATTGTATCATATAATAGCATTAAGGCTTAAAAGTATTTGAATAATTGTAAATAGTACATGAACACAGGTCTAAGTGGCTCCTCCGCTACATTTAGCAGATTCTCTCATTTAATTACAATTAGACTGGCCCGAGGTAATTACAATTAGACTGACCTGAATTTATTACAATTAGACTGGCCCAAGGCAATTACAAGTATACTGGCCTGAGGTAATTACAAATAGACTGGCCTGATGTAATTACAATCAGACTGTCCTGATGTAATTACAATTAGACTGGCCTGATGTAATTACAATTAGACTGGCCCGAGGTAATTACAGTTAGACTGGCCTGATGTAATTACAATTAGACTGTCCCGAGGATATTGCAATTAGACTGGCCCGAGGTAATTACAATTAGACTGGCCTGATGTAATTACAATTAGACTGACCTGAGGTAATTACAATTAGACTGGCCTGATGTAATTACAATTAGACTGACCTGATGTAATTACAATTAGACTGACCTGAGGTAATTACAATTAGACTGACCTGATGTAATTACAATTAGACTGACCTGAGGTAATTACAATTTGACTGGCCTGATGTAATTACAATTAGACTGACCTGATGTAATTACAATTAGACTGACCTGAGGTAATTACAATTAGACTGTCCTGAGGTAATTACAATTAGACTGGCCCGAGGTAATTACAATAAGACTGGCCCGAGGTAATTACAATTAGACTGTCCCGAGGATATTGCAATTAGACTGGCCTGATGTAATTACAATTAGACTGGCCTGAGGTAATTACAATTAGACTGGCCTGAGGTAATTACAATTAGACTGTCCCGAGGATATTGCAATTAGACTGGCCTGAGGTAATTACAATTAGACTGGCCTGAGGTAATTACAATTAGACTGGCCTGAGGTAATTACAGTTAGACTGACCTGAGGTAATTACAATTAGACTGTCCTGAGGTAATTACAATTAGACTGACCTGAGGTAATTACAATTAGACTGTCCTGAGGTAATTACAATTAGACTGTCCTGAGGTAATTACAATTAGACTGTCCTGAGGTAATTACAATTAGACTGTCCTGAGGTAATTACAATTAGACTGACCTGAGGTAATTACAATTAGACTGGCCTGAGGTAATTACAATTAGACTGTCCTGAGATAACCTAGCGAAATACACAGTGCAAATGTGTTGAAGTTTTATTTGAAAAATGCTGATTCATGTTAATGGGTTTGTTTGGAACTTCATTCTCCCATATTCAACTATTGTAGTCTACATTATCAGTAACACATTTGGTGGTGTATCGTGGTTGGATCATTTAAGTTTCCATTTGTTACACATTAATCTCAGCACCCAGAGGTAGTGTTTTAGCTGTCACAACAGACTATTGTTTGATAGACTGGCTACGCAGTGAATCATTTAAGTTTTTGTCAACCATTCTGTCAACAGTTGCAAATCGGTTTGTGCATCCAGACGTGGGCCATGCTAAATTGCCTCTCCTCTCTCCCTCAGGTTCGAGATGACAACAAGAGGCAGCACCCTTGCCTGGTGGATTTCACCAAGCTGCCTGAAACAGAGAGCAACTATAACCTGCAGATGTCTAGTGAAACTCTCAAGTGAGTAGCTAGGCTAAGATCGTAAACACGTATACATACTGTATCACATGACTCATTCCATCCAATTACACTGAAAAGAGTAGCCACCGATGACAACCAAACTGACCTCTCCGTATCTCCAATAAAATGATCTACCTCTTCCACACGCGGTGATTGATAGCCATGTTTGACTAAGAGGATGTTTCATACTTGGCTAAGTAATTGACAGATAGGCTATTTAATTGAGGCTGTTCGTACCAGGAAGTGTCTTTAGAAGGAGTGCCTGTGTGTTGACTCTGTGCATGGGGGGGGGGGGGGGGGGTGACTCACTGTTTAGGTGGATACTGGGGCTCTGAGCTGAGAGCTCCTCCAGGGCTCTTTAAATCAATACTCCCCTGGTTTTACTCACTCGGGAGATCTAACTCATTAAATGCAACTAGCTGCTTCAATATTTTCCTCATACAGCCCACACGCAGTTCATGTGAATCAGGATTTGGGGAATTCTTTACTAACTGAAAGGTACAGCTGCAGCACTGACATATAATCAATAGTAACATATGCGGCGACAGACAGAGAGTTTAAAGTTTGTTTGGGGGGGGGGGGAAGCAAATTTTCACCTTAAAAATACACCTTTATAATGAAGCGTTCCGTGCGTCATCGCATTTGTCAGACTTACATAAGAAGGCTTATTATTCATTATGTGATGAGTAGATTGGATCATCATAATTTAGATTTAAAAAATGAAAAAGCAATCACTATTCAGTAAAAACAAAAGGACATTACTGAGCGTGTAGTGGTGTAGAAAATGGCCTGTCGGCTATAGACGATATCAGATACGTTTCTGTCTGTCTTAGGACAATATGGCATATTCCACTTTATAAGACTGGAAACATTAGCAGAATCGTATTTAATAGCCAACAGACAACAATTACATGGGAGCTTAATCTGCTGATACTGACAAACCAAATGATTTGTATATACAGTGCATTCAGAAAGTATTCAGACCCCTTGACTTTTTACACATTTTTGTTACGTTACAGCCTTATTCTAAAATTGATTAAATACACTTTCCTCATATCCCATAATGACAAAGTGAAAACAGCTAATGATCACGCTTTCTGTTATACAGTAGTGGCCTATTTTGAATGATTGTGTAGTAGTAGGCAAATTAGACTATATAATTTTGTCATTTTAATTCAATTTACTTTAGGTGAAGCTTCTGAAAAAGTTACTGATGTTTTTTTGTTGTTGCAAATAGTTGTTTTTATTGTGTCACATCAAAGACATTACAATCAATAAAACAAATCATTTTTTCAAGTTACTGGTGAAACAATTACATAGTATATAAGTGGAATAGAATAGTGGCAGGTGTGGCCAGAGTATCCGTCTGCTAGGGTCCCCAAAAAATGGCTACATTTAGAAAAACATGATGGAAAAATATCCAATAAGTTTCAAGTTGTATTAGTCGTATGTACAGGATACACCTGTTATCCACTGTCCAATGAAATGCTTACTTACAGGTAACAAAGCTATAATAGTGAGGTTTTAACTCGTGTATTTCTGTCTCTTTCTCTCTGTGTGTCAGGACCCTGTTGGCACTGGGATGTCATGTGACACAGACTAACATTAATGCTGAGGAAGATCTGAAGAAAGTCAAACTGCCCAAGGAGTAAGTCATGTTGTTTCTACTAGTGGACCTATCTGTTGTAGCAGTAGGAGGTTGATTCTAAAACCCTGCATGGGGAGAAATGTACTCAGAGACTGTGACTTATTATTATTGAGATGACCCGTCAACAAAGCAATGTGAGAGAAATAATGATGAATTCGTTAGGAAATCAAGAGGGAGTCTTGTCTTGTGGTTTGAGACACTTCAACTACAGCTCTACAGCTCTAGAGTTCTACAGCTCTAGAGTTCTACAGCTCTAGAGTTCTACAGCTCTAGAGTTCTACAGCTCTAGAGTTCTACAGCTCTAGAGTTCTACAGCTCTACAGTTCTACAGTTCTACAGCTCTACAGCTCTACAGCGCTCTAGTTATACTGTTCTACAGCTCTACAGTTTTACAGCTCTACATCTCTACAGCGCTCTAGTTATACTGTTCTACAGTTCTACATCTCTACAGCTCTACATCTCTATAGCTCTACAGCTCTATAGGACTACAGCTCTACAGCTCTACAGCTCTCTAGTTCTACTGTTCTACAGTTCTACATCTCTACAGTTTTACAGCTCTACATCTCTACAGCTCTACAGCTCTCTAGTTCTACTGTTCTACAGTTCTACATCTCTACAGCTCTACAGCTCTCTAGTTCTACTGTTCTACAGCTCTACAGCTTTACAACTTGATATTTTCAGCTATGTGATGTGTAACAGGTATATGTATTGATATGTTCAGCTATGTGATGTCTAACGGGTACAAGCCAACGCCACTGCAGCTGTCTGAGGTGAAACTGACGGCTGGTCAGGAGGTCCTGGTTGATAAACTGGCGGAGAACGCTCACAACGTGTGGGCCAAGGACAGGGTCAAACAAGGATGGACCTACGGCATCCAGCAGGTGAACTGCTCCCTTTATCTGTCAAATCTTCAGTGAACAATCAATGCAATTAAGGCCAAAATACCAGGGCTGTTGTTCAAGTTTATTGGTCACGTGTGCTGATACAACAGGTGTAGACCTTATAGTGAAATGCTTACTTACAGGCTCTAATCGATAGTGTGAAAAAAAAGGTGTGTGTGTGTGTGTGTGCGTGTGTGTGCGTGTACGTGTCTGTGTGTGTGTGCGTGCGTGCGTGCGTGTGTGTGTAAGTAGAAATAAAACAACAGTAAAACGACATTTGAAAATAAGAGTAGCAAGGCTACATACAGACACCTGTTAGTCAGGCTTATTGAGGTAGTATGTACATGTAGGTATCGTTAAAGTAACTATGCATATATGATGAACAGAGAGTAACAGAAGCGTAAAGAGGGGTTGGTTGGCGGGTGGTGGGCGGTACACAATGCAGATAGCCTGGTTAGCCAATGTGCTGGAGCACTGGTTGGTCGGGCCAATTGAGGTAGTATGTACAGTGCCTTGCGAAAGTATTCGGCCCCCTTGAACTTTGCGACCTTTTGCCACATTTCAGGCTTCAAACATAAAGATATAAAACTGTATTTTTTTACGTTGAGGGATAGGTTGTTATTCTGGCACCACCCGGCCAGGTCTCTGACCTCCTCCCTATAGGCTGCCTCGTCGTTGTCGGTGATCAGCCTACCACTGTTGTGTCATCTGCAAACTTAATGATGGTGTTATGCATGACATAACGTGGAGTGCCTAGATGCAGCCCTTAGCCGTGGTATATTGGCCATATACCACAAGTCACTGAGGTGTCTTATTGTTATTATAAACTGGTTACCAATGTAATCAGAGCAGCAAAAATAAATGTTTTGTCATATCCGTGGTATATGGTCTGATACACCACGGCTGTCAGCCAATCAGCATTCAGGACTCCAACCACCCAGTTTATAAATAACATTATAAACCAATGTCTTTGTCCAATTCTTTAATCTACCAGACATTTTGGAGTGTGATAGGCATCCGATTAACGGATGAGCTTTGACTGCATAAATCTCATCCATTTATAAGTCATCGAACACACCATTCTTGACAGTACACAACATTATTTAACAAGACAAAACCAGTCTAGTGAAGCAGAGGGGTCTGATGCATGTTGTTATGTATCTCTGTAGGATGTGAAGAGCAGGCGTAACCCTCGCCTGGTGCCTTACGCTCTGCTAGACGAGAGAACCAAGAAGTCTAACAGAGACAGTCTGAGGGAGGCCATCAGGACCCTGGTGGGATACGGCTATGACATCGACCCCCCAGACCAAGAGTGTGAGGACATTAGCAATTTAATGGTCAAATAACTGTAGTACTGAACTGTACAGTGCTGTAGTAGCGATCTAATTGTCATTTTACACTGATGTTACATTGTCGGGGCTATCATTAAATACACTTTTCCAGTATCCTTCAACTAATTTATTAGTAAGCAAACAGGTACATGTCTCCCTTACCTCCCTTACCTCACCCATAATATCAGATAATATCTTGCCACTGCCCACCTCAATAGTTAGTGTTTGAGGATAGATTTTAATGGACTGCAATAGATATGGTCCTTGGAGACGGATTCAGTCAATCTTTCAGAGTACTAAGATATCTCTCTCGCTAGGCCCAAAGATGCCCTAGAGTTGTCATCGTTTTGGCATGGGATGAATATCTCCTCTGTGTCCCCAGCCTGTCATATCGTGGAGAGGCAGAGCATTGAGACGATCCGGTTCTTCCGCGTAGAGCAGACGTATGCAGTGAAGACAGGGAAGTGGTACTTTGAGTTTGAGGCCCTGACCGGAGGGGACATGAGGGTTGGCTGGGCTAGACCAGGCTGTAGGTCAGACTTTGACCTGGGAATGGACGACCAGGCCTACGTCTTCGATGGATACAAGGTAAACATTCAACTCTTTTTTATGTTTAAATCATGTTTTCAAAAAAATATATATATATATATTTTTTTCACTCTCTTTTGATACGGTTTGAAGTGTATTATCATGTACGTATCGGTCTAGCCTAACTACCCATCTACCTTACTAATTCTGCATTCAGCAATGTTATATTGTTGCCAAACAAGCCAACAACAAGTTGGCTAAATCAGAAAGAAATGGCATGCCATGACCCTAGACAAATGATTGTAGACTTGGTTGTACGCTTGATCAACTTTACGTTTCCCCGGGTGGTTATTAGATTAGGGTTAGTAATACATATTGTTTGTTCCCCCAGGGTCGTCGTATGCACATGGGTGCGCGTTTCTTCGGGCAGTCATGGAACAAAGGAGACGTGGTGGGCTGCATGATCAACATGGAGGACAAGTCTATGGTCTTCACCCTCAACGGAGAACTAATCATCACTAACAAGGGATCCGAGCTCTGCTTCGTCGACTTCGAGACAGAGGATGGTGAGTTTATCTTTATCCCTTCTCAGTCTCTTGTTGGAAGACTGTAGTCTGTAGTGGGTCCCGTGTGGCTCAGTTGGTAGAGATTGGCAATTTCGCATGAAATAGCCTCCATTTCTGAGAACAATTATAGACTGACGAGTTCCAGGAGAAAGTGCTTTGTTTCTGGCCATTTTGAGCCTGTAAACAAACCCACAAATGCTGATGCTCCAGATACTCAACTCTCTAAAGAAGGACAGTTTTATTGCTTCTTTAATCAGCTCAACAGTTTTCAGCTGTGCTAACATAATTGCAAAAGGGTTTTCCAATGATCAATTAGCCTTTTAAAATGATACACTTGGATTAGCTAACACAACGTGCCATTGGAAGACAGGAGTGATGGTTGCTGATAATGGGCCTCTGTACGCCTATGTAGATATTCCATAAAAAATCTGCCGTGTCCAGCTACAATAGTCATTCACAACATTAACAATATCTACACTGTATTTCTGAACAATTTGATGTTATTTTAATGGACAAAAAAATTTGCTTTTCATTCAAAAACAAGGACATTTCTAAGTGACCCCAAACGTTTGAACGGTAGTGAATGTACTCACTACTGTAAGTCCCCCTAGATAAGATAAGAGTGTCTGCTACAGTGTTTACGTCTCCTTTTCTCTCTAGGAAGATCGGAGGAGGTTCATCCTTCCTTAACTTGATGTACTGGTTTATACATACGGGACATTTGCTTTGCATCGTGTAATGCATTGCTATTTATTCAGATGTATTTATGTATTCAAGATGTGCTTCACCAGAAATGTCCTCTTCAGGTTTGGATCTCTTAGAGATCGGAGACGCAGAGCTGTAAACACATACAGCTAATGTCACGACAGATTTCCTCCTCTTCAGAGGAAGAGGAGGTGTAGCAAGGATCGGACCGATACGCAGCGTGGCAGGTGTCCATGGTTTTTAATAAGAAAACTCAACATGAACACAAATACAAGACAATAAAGTGAACTGGCAACGAAACAGTCCCGTGTGGCACAGACACAGGAAACAGTCCCGTGTGGCACAAACACAGGAAACAGTCCCGTGTGGCACAAACACTGACACAGGAAACAGTCCCGTGTGGCACAAACACTGACACAGGAAACAGTCCCGTGTGGCACAGACACAGGAAACAGTCCCGTGTGGCACAAACACAGGAAACAGTCCCGTGTGGCACAAACACTGACACAGGAAACAGTCCCGTGTGGCACAAACACAGACACAGGAAACAGTCCCGTGTGGCACAAACACAGACACAGGAAACAGTCCCGTGTGGCACAAACACAGACACAGGAAACAGTCCCGTGTGGCACAAACACTGACACAGGAAACAGTCCCGTGTGGCACAAACACTGACACAGGAAACAGTCCCGTGTGGCACAAACACAGACACAGGAAACAGTCCCGTGTGGCACAAACACTGACACAGGAAACAGTCCCGTGTGGCACAAACACAGACACAGGAAACAGTCCCGTGTGGCACAAACACTGACACAGGAAACAGTCCTGTGTGGCACAAACACAGACACAGGAAACAGTCCCGTGTGGCACAAACACTGACACAGGAAACAGTCCCGTGTGGCACAAACACAGACACAGGAAACAGTCCCATGTGGCACAAACACTGACACAGGAAACAGTCCCGTGTGGCACAGACACAGGAAACAGTCCCGTGTGGCACAGACACAGGAAACAGTCCCGTGTGGCACAGACACAGGAAACAGTCCCGTGTGGCACAAACACAGACAACAGTCCCATGTGACACAGACACAGGAAACAACTACCCACAAAACACCCAAAGAACATGGCTGCCTAAATATGGTTCCCAATCAGAGACAACGATAAACACCTGCCTCTAATTGAGAACCAATCTAGGCAACCATAGACTTACATAAACACCTAGACTAGAAAACACCCCATAAACATACAAAACCCCTAGACCAGACGAAACACATAAATCCCCCATGTCACACCCTGACCTAACCAAAATGATACAGCAAACAAAGATAACTAAAGGCCAGGGCGTGACAGCTAAACGTAAAGCAGCAAAGCATTGGGGAAATCAGTCGTTGAATTAGCCTGCAAATGAACCTGCTGTTGTTGGAAGACAAGCACAATCACTCAGTGTAAATCATATCGATTGTTGTGTTCCAAATGAAGCTGTTTCTCCAGTGTTCTAAGGGGAGTGCAGTGTAACTGAGTGCTTTGCAAATAATGAGTATTTTTGCACCCACTGGTGGATTGGAGTTAATTGCTTTTGGGTTGTGGTTTAAGACTAGTTCCTTTCCTGACTCATACGTTAAACTCTAACCTCTGACCTCTACCCTCTCCAGGCTTCATCCAGTGTGTTGTTTTGCCAAGTCCCAGAATGACCTTATAACTTCTAACCTCTGACCTCTACCCTCTCCAGGGTTCATCCAGTGTGTTGTTTTGCCAAGCCCCAGAATGACCTTATAACTTCTAACCTCTGACCTCTACCCTCTCCAGGCTTCATCCCAGTGTGTTGTCTGGCCCAGTCTGAGATTGGCCGTATGAACCTGGGGAAGGACGCCAGCACCTTTAAGTACTACACCATGTGTGGCCTGCAGGAGGGCTTTGAACCCTTCGCCGTCAACATGAACAGAGAGGTCACCATGTGGTTCAGCAAACGCCTGCCTACCTTCGTCAACATCCCCAAGGACCACAGCCACATCGAGGTACCGTTTTAGTATTAAGGGGCCTGGTTACCAGGGACCTAATGTTGAGCAATATCCACTAAAGCCTGACATCTTAAAGGAAATTGTTCCATTCCTGGTTCTGAGTGCTAATCATTCTCCTCTCCATCTGATTGTACTGGCCCCAGGTGACACGGATAGATGGGACAGTGGACAACCCTCCGTGCCTGAAGGTGACCCACAAGACGTTTGGGACCCAGCAGAGCAACAGTGACATGCTGTACTGCAGACTGAGCATGCCTGTAGAGCTCCACGCTCCTCATGTCAATCCTGCCGAGTCTCAGAAACTCAGGTCAGAAACAATGTAGAAACACTGAGGTAGAAACACACATATTGCTTTCAACCAAGGCTTTAGATATTCCATTTTCACTATTGGAAGACAATAAACATCAATGAATCAATCAATATAATAATATTTTATTAATTCACTTAATGTGAAGCGGAACATGATAAGTTACCACTGATCTTACCTGGTGATTTTGCAGTCAGCCTCCAAAAGAAGATGATTATGGCAGCATTACAACATACTATCACTCAGTGAGAGTGTTTGCTGGCCAGGACCCGTCGTCAGTGTGGGTTGGCTGGGTAACCCCTGACTACCATTACCATAGCAAACACTTCAGCCTCAACAAGACACGCACGGTTACCGTAACCCTGGGAGACGAGAGGGGACGAGTCCACGAGAGGCAAGTTCCAGGTTTTTGCTGACATTTATAACTGAAGTGTTGACGTCATTCATTCATTCATTCACATACTCACTAACTCACTCACTCACTCACTCACTCGATCACTCACATGGTCACTCTCCTGATCACTCATGATCATTCCCTCCCTCCCCTCCCTCCCTCCCTCCCTGTTTTAACTCTCTCTCTCTCTCTCTCTCTCTCTCTCTCCTCTCTCTCTCTCTCTCTCTTTCCCTCCCATCCCTCCCTCCCTGTTTTAACTCTC
>NC_034185.2:9533357-9538357 GCF_002021735.2 Oncorhynchus kisutch | reverse complement strand
ACTACTATATCCAGTCTACTACTATTACCAGGCTACTACTATAACCAGTCTACTGTACTACTATAACCAGTCTACTACTATAACCAGTCTACTGCTATAACCAGTCTACTACTATAACCAGTCTACTGTACTACTATAACCAGTCTACTACTATATCCAGTCTACTACTATAACCAGTCTACTACTATAACCAGTCTACTACTATATCCAGTCTACTACTATATCCAGTCTACTACTATAACCAGTCTACTACTATAACCCTACTACTACTAACCAGTCTACTACTATAACTAGTCTACTACTATAACCAGTCTACTGTACTACTATAGTCAGTCTACTACTATAGTCAGTCTACTACTATAACCAGTCTACTACTATAACCAGTCTACTACTATAACCAGTCTACTGTACTACTATAACCAGTCTACTCTACTACTATAACCAGTCTACTACTATAACCAGTCTGCTACTATAACCAGTCTACTACTATAACCAGTCTACTACTATAACCAGTCTACTACTATTACCAGTCTACTACTATAACCAGTCTACTACTATAACCAGTCTACTACTATTACCAGTCTACTACTATTACCAGTCTACTACTATTACCAGTCTACTACTATTACCAGTCTACTACTATAACCAGTCTACTACTATAACCAGTCTACTACTATAACCAGTCTACTACTATAACCAGTCTACTGTACTACTATAACCAGACTACTGCTATAACCAGTCTACTACTATAACCAGTCTACTGTACTACTATAACCAGTCTACTACTATAGTCAGTCTACTACTATAACCAGTCTACTACTATATCCAGTCTACTACTATTACCAGTCTACTACTATTACCAGTCTACTACTATATCCAGTCTACTACTATATCCAGTCTACTACTATATACAGTCTACTCTACTACTATAACCAGTCTACTACTATATCCAGTCTACTCTACTACTATAACCAGTCTACTACTATAACCAGTCTACTACTATATCCAGTCTACTCTACTACTATAACCACCCTACTATAACCAGTCTACTACTATAACCAGTCTACTACTATAACCAGTCTACTGCTATAACCAGTCTACTACTATAACCAGTCTACTACTATAACCAGTCTACTACTATAACCATTTCTACTGCTATAACCAGTCTACTACTATAACCAGTCTACTACTATAACCAGTCTACTGCTATATCCAGTCTACTGTACTGCTATAACCAGTCTACTACTATATCCAGTCTACTACTATAACCAGTCTACTGTACTACTATAACCAGTCTACTACTATAACCAGTCTACTACTATAACCAGTCTACTACTATATCCAGTCTACTGTACTACTATATCCAGTCTACTACTATAACCAGTCTACTACTATAACCAGTTTACTACTATAACCAGTCTACTACTATAACCAGTCTACTGCTATATCCAGTCTACTGTACTGCTATAACCAGTCTACTACTATAACCAGTCTACTACTATAACCAGTCTACTGCTATAACCAGTCTACTGCTATAACCAGTCTACTGTACTACTATAACCAGTCTACTACTATAACCAGTCTACTACTATAACCAGTCTACTGTACTACTATAACCAGTCTACTACTATAACCAGTCTACTGTACTACTATATCCAGTCTACTACTATAACCAGTCTACTACTATAACCAGTCTACTGCTATAACCAGTCTACTGTACTACTATAACCAGTCTACTACTATAACCAGTCTACTACTATAACCAGTCTACTACTATAACCAGTCTACTGCTATAACCAGTCTACTGTACTACTATAACCAGTCTACTGTACTACTATAACCAGTCTACTACTATAACCAGTCTACTACTATAACCAGTCTACTACTATAACCAGTCTACTGTACTACTATAACCAGTCTACTGCTATAACCAGTCTACTACTATAACCAGTCTACTGTACTACTATAACCAGTCTACTACTATAACCAGTCTACTACTATAACCAGTCTACTACTATAACCAGTCTACTACTATATCCAGTCTACTACTATAACCAGTCTACTACTATAACCAGTCTACTACTATATCCAGTCTACTACTATATCCAGTCTACTACTATAACCAGTCTACTACTATAACCAGTCTACTACTATAACCAGTCTACTACTATAACCAGTCTACTGTACTACTATATCCAGTCTACTACTAACCAGCTACTACTATAACCAGTCTACTACTATAACCAGTCTACTACTATAACCAGTCTACTGTACTACTATATCCAGTCTACTACTATATACCAGTCTACTACTATAACCAGTCATACTACTATAACCAGTTCTAACTGTATACTATATCCAGTCTACTACTATATCCCGTCTACTGCCTATAACCAGTCTACTACTATAACCAGTCTTTAATGCTATAACCAGTCTACTGTTACTACTATAACCAGTCTCCTGCTATAACCAGTCTACTACTATAACCAGTATACTGTACTACTATAACCAGTCTACTGTACTACTATAACCCAGTTCTACTGCTATAACCCAGTCTACTGTACTTACTCTACCCAGTCTACTACTATTAACCAGTCTACTTTACTACTATAACCAGTCTACTGCTATAACCAGTCTAACTTGTACCTACTTATACAGCTTTTACTTACTGATACCAGGTCTACTGTACTACTATATAACCAGTCTACTGTACTAACTTATAAACCAGTCCTACTGCTATAACCAGTCTACTACTATAACCCAGTCTACTGTACTACTATAACCAGTCTACTACTATAACCAGTCTACTGTACTACTATATCAGTCTACTACTATAACCAGTCTACTACTATAACCAGTCTACTACTATAACCAGTCGTACTGTACTACTATAACCAGTCTACTGTACTACTATAACCAGTCTACTACTATAAACCAGTCTACTACTATATCCACTCTACTGTACTACTATAACCAGGTCTACTACTATAACCAGTCTACTACTATAACCAGTCTACTGCTACTACTATAACCAGACTACTGCTATAACCAGTCTACTACTATAACCAGTCTACTGTACTACTATAACCAGTCTACTACTATAGTCAGTCTACTACTATAACCAGTCTACTACTATATCCAGTCTACTACTATTACCAGTCTACTACTATTACCAGTCTACTACTATATCCAGTCTACTACTATATCCAGTCTACTACTATATCCAGTCTACTCTACTACTATAACCAGTCTACTACTATATCCAGTCTACTCTACTACTATAACCAGTCTACTACTATAACCAGTTCTACTACTATATCCAGTCTACTCTACTACTATAACCACCCTACTATAACCAGTCTACTACTATAACCAGTCTACTACTATAACCAGTCTACTGCTATAACCAGTCTACTACTATAACTAGTCTACTACTTATAACCAGTCTACTTACTATAACCAGTCTACTACTATAACCAGTCTACTGCTATAACCAGTCTACTACTATAACCAGTCTACTACTATAACCAGTCTACTGCTATATCCAGTCTACTGTACTGCTATAACCAGTCTACTACTATATCCAGTCTACTACTATAACCAGTCTACTGTACTACTATAACCAGTCTACTACTATAACCAGTCTACTACTATAACCAGTCTACTACTATAACCAGTCTACTACTATATCCAGTCTACTGTACTACTATATCCAGTCTACTACTATAACCAGTCTACTACTATAACCAGTCTACTACTATAACCAGTCTACTGCCTATATCCAGTCTACTGTACTGCTATAACCAGTCTACTACTATAACCAGTCTACTACTATAACCAGTCTACTGCTATAACCAGTCTACTGCTATAACCAGTCTACTGTACTACTATAACCAGTCTACTACTATAACCAGTCTACTACTATAACCAGTCTACTGTACTACTATAACCAGTCTACTACTATAACCAGTCTACTGTACTACTATATCCAGTCTACTACTATAACCAGTCTACTACTATAACCAGTCTACTGCTATAACCAGTCTACTGTACTACTATAACCAGTCTACTACTATAACCAGTCTACTACTATACCAGTCTACTACTATAACCAGTCTACTACTATAACCAGTCTACTGCTATAACCAGTCTACTGTACTACTATATCCAGTCTACTACTATAACCAGTCTACTACTATAACCAGTCTACTACTATAACCAGTCTACTGTACTACTATAACCAGTCTACTGCTATAACCAGTCTACTACTATAACCAGTCTACTGTACTACTATAACCAGTCTACTACTATAACCAGTCTACTACTATAACCAGTCTACTACTATAACCAGTCTACTACTATATCCAGTCTACTACTATAACCAGTCTACTACTATAACCAGTCTACTACTATATCCAGTCTACTACTATATCCAGTCTACTACTATAACCAGTCTACTACTATAACCAGTCTACTACTATAACCAGTCTACTACTATAACCAGTCTACTGTACTACTATAATCCAGTCTACTACTATAACCAGTCTACTACTATAACCAGTCTACTACTATAACCAGTCTACTTACTATAACCAGTCTACTGTACTACTATATCCAGTCTACTACTATAACCAGTCTACTACTATAACCAGTCTACTACTATAACCAGTCTACTGTACTACTATATCCAGTCTACTACTATATCCAGTCTACTGCTATAACCAGTCTACTACTATAACCAGTCTACTGCTATAACCGTCTACTGTACTACTATAACCAGGTCTACTGCTATAACCCAGTCTACTACTATAACCAGTCTACTGTACTACTATAACCAGTCTACTGTACTACTATAACCAGTCTACTGCTATAACCAGTCTACTGTACTACTATAACCAGTCTACTACTATAACCAGTCTACTGTACTACTATAACCAGTCTACTGCTATAACCAGTCTACTGTACTACTATAACCAGTCTACTACTATAACCAGTCTACT
>NC_034185.2:9498357-9528357 GCF_002021735.2 Oncorhynchus kisutch | reverse complement strand
TAAAGATTTCAAATAGTCAGTTAAAGATTTCAAATAGTCAGTTAAAGATTTCAAATAGTCAGTTAAAGATTTGAAAAAGTCGGTTAAGATTTCAAAACTTTAAATGTTTATAGTATTTTTTATTATGTTATACCTATGGCTACGACAAATGCACTATAAAACACATGATTATTATATGATTCTTCCAGCCCCCAGATCCCCCTGGGCATCCTGAAGGAGAAGGCCATCAGTATGCTGACTGAGGCGGTGCAGGGAGGAGGCAGTCACATCAGAGACCCAGTAGGGGGCAGTGTGGAGTACCAGTTTGTCCCCATCCTCAAGCTGATTGGGACCCTGCTCATCATGGGGGTACTCACCAGCGAGGAGGTGAGGTTTAGTCCTGTCTGTGAAGATCAGTTGGTATGATGTGTGAGCGTGGCGCTAGCAAAGCCAAGGTTGTTTTCATTAGGAATGAAACGAAAGCAAATGGACTGGAACAGTTCTGCTTCAGTATGCTCTAATGAATACAACTCAGGGTTGTGGGTTTAATCCCTGCTGGGGTGACATCGACAAAAAATGTATGTACTGCATATACTGTAAGTAGCTTTGGATAAATATAGTGTCTGCTAAATAGCATATACAGGTTACTACCAAAATAAAGGAAACACAAACATGAAGTCTCTTAATAGGGTGTTGGGCCACCACGAACCAGAACAGCTTTAATGCACCTTGACATAGATTCTACAAGTGTCTGGAACTCTATTGGAGGGATACGACTCCATTCTTCCACGAGAAATTCCATCATTTGGTGTTTTGTTGATGGTGGTGGAAAACGCTGTCTGAGGCATCGCTCCAGAGCCTCCCATAAGTGTTCAATTGGGCTGAGATCTGGTGAATGAGACGGCCATTGCTTACGTCATTTTCTTGCTCATCAAACTCGTCGTTGGCCACTCGTGCCCTGTGGATGGGGGCATTGTCATCCTATGGGGGCATAGCCATGGTAGCCAAAATAATGGCCTGCAGCATTTTTATACATGACCCTAAGCATGATGGGATGTTAATTCCTTAATTAAGTCAGGAACCACACCTGTGTGGAAGCACCTGCTTTCAATATACTTTGTATCCCTCATTTACTCAGGTGTTTCCTTTATTTTGACAGTTATCTTTATTTGCATTAAATATGTGGCATGGTTTTTCATGTACTAGGTGAGGCTGATCCTCCTTCTCATCGATCCCAACGTGTTCGGGGATCCAGAAGATGAGGAGGCGAAGGTGGAGGAGGTAGAGGCAGCAGCAGGAGGAGGAGAGAAGGAGGAAGTGAGCAGCAACGAGGTGAAGGCCGTGGAGGCTGGTGAGGAGGAGACCAAGGAGGTCAAAATGTCTGTCAAGGGACTGCTGGAGAAGACACTGCCTGAGTCTGTCAAACGACAGGTAGGAGAGAGAGCCCACCCCCGCATACACACACATACACACACACACACACACACACCCTCAGTGTCTCACTCACTGGCAGAGTTGAAGCACCAGGTGTTCAGTCCTAGCTAAATGGACTGTTGATTGATGCCAAATAGTAAATTGGCTGACTACTCAATCACGTTAAATTTACCAGCAAAACGATAATCAGCAAAAACATCAAATGTTTTTGATCAGATTAAACAACTTGTTTAACACTATAACAGAATTGGTACGTCACATGTAAAACTGTATATGCAATACTGACAGAAATACCCCTCTCTACTAGGTAGCACTAACTTAATCTCTCTATGTTGGAATTAAAGAGCAATTCACAACTCAATTCAGAATTGAGCCCAACCCTGTTGTGTACTGTACTGCACTGTCCCGTCCGTGATCCAACATGATCTAACTCTCTACTAGATGTGTGAGCTGCTGCACTACTTCTGTGACTGTGAGTTGAAGCAGCGTATCGAGGCCATCGTGTCCTTCTCAGACAGCTTCGTGTCCAAGCTGCAGTACAACCAGAAGTTCAGGTACAACGAGTTGATGTTGGCCCTCAACATGTCTGCTGCCGTCACCGCCAAGAAGACCAAGGAGTTCAGATCCCCTCCTCAGGAGCAGGTACTGTTATAGTCGTTATTGTCATGTTGTTGTTGTTGTTGTTTATTTAGCAGAAAACTCTATTAAATCTTCATGGAACCGTCTCTCTGTCCCCGCTGTGCCTGGGAGTTGAGTAGAGGAACATTACTCAGCATAGAGAGAGAGAACACCTCACACACACCAACACGCTCCTGAGCACACACACACACACACACAACACACCATACACCATACACCACACACAAACAATACACACACCATACACCACACACACACACCACACACACACACACACACCACACACCACACACCATACACCACACACACACCACACACCATACACCACACACGCACACCACACACACAAACACACAATACATACCCACACACACACACCACACACACCATACACCACACACACACACACACACACCACACACACATACACCACACACCACACACACACACACCACACACCACACACACAAACACACACACAATACACACACACACCACACACACACGTCACACACCAATCAACGCACACCAAAAAGCTCTGTCTCACTTCAGAATCTGACATTTGTCCATAAACATCAAGTTTAGCCATTCATTCTGAATGGTTAAGGTAAGGGTTAAGGTTAGGGATTAAGGTTAGGGATAAGGATAGGGTTATGAATGGTTAAGGTTAGGGATAGGGTTATGAATGGTTAAGGTAAGGGTTAAGGTTTGGATAGGGTTATGAATGGTTAAGGTTAGGGATAGGGTTATGAATGGTTAAGGTAAGGGTTAAGGTTTGAGGTAGGGTTTTTAAACAAGTGCCTAGCACTGGGATTGAACATGCAACACTTGAAGCTGGGGCTCACTGACACTGGCTTTTCCTACATGTCTGACACACACAATACTCACATCACTAATCACGTCACTAATCACATCACGAATCACAAAGACCTCTTTACTTCTCTCCGTATTTTATTAAGAAGCAGTAGTGCCAAAGATAAAATCAAAACATTGGCCCTCATCCGGCAGGACGGGACTCAATTGAATTTATAGTGAATGTCTTTTATAGTTCGCATGTGCCTCTCCACATATAGCTAGCTGCCCTCTGTGTAGCAGACGTTTGGTCCAATGGCCATATTACCGTAGGGTGCCTCTTGGTAAATGGCTATCCTCACCGTAGGATGGCAATATATCCCCTTGTAGTATGCTCTGTAAATGATGTCCCCAAGCTAGAGGTGGGAAAACCATCCGTACCATTCTCCTCTTCATGGATCAAACAGACGTGATGTCATAGAGAATCTCCTGGCCAGTCTGACTCACAGTAATGATGCTGTGCTGTAGGGAATATATATTTCTCTCTCTCTCTCTCCTTTTATCTCTCTATCACTAACACACCTCACTCCATCCATATAGATCAACATCCTGTTGAACTTTGCTGCTGGGGAGGACTGTCCCTGTCCTGAAGAGATTCAGGAAGACCTCTACAGCTTCCATGATGAGCTGAGACTGCACTGTGGTACGATGTCCACGCAGACACACACACACTGACAGTTAAAAGACAAATCCTTACTTGAGATGCAGGAGCGTACAGTAACTCACAGATCTTCCATTGATGTTAATATCAATACATCATTTCAGTTATTAGATCAAAAGTTCATCCCAAATGTGCAATGTTTCCTTGCAGGACATGATGACTCTTGACAGGTTGCCTCCCACTGGGCACACACTGGTTCAACTCAATGTTGTTTCCACGTCATTTCAATGAAAGGACATTGAACCAACGTGGAATAAACGTTGAATTGATGTCAGTACCAAGTGGGATGTGTATTGATCATATAGGTTCACAGTTCAATATTGATTATATATGTTAAATGTAATTATAAACTCTTTAAGTTTACCTAAGAGTACTACATCAACCTCTATGTTCTCCCAGTCCTGCCCTTCATATTTCTCCCCGTCTCGGTCCCTGCAGGCATCCCGGTGGAGGAGGAGGAGGAGGAGGAAGACACGTCTATAAAGGGTCGTCTGCTGGCCATGCTCTATAAGATCAAGGGACCGCCCAAGAAACTAGAGGAGGAACCTACAGAGCAGGAACAGACTGCTCCCAGTAAGAGACTGCCAGGGTTGGCTTTAGGGCAGTTTTCAGATCAGTCAACTCAGACTGCTCCCAGTAAGATACTGCCAGGGTTGACTTTAGGGCAGTTTTCAGATCAGTCAATTCAGACTGCTCCCAGTAAGATACTGCCAGGGTTGGCTTTAGGGCAGTTTTCAGATCAGTCAATTCAGACTGCTCCCAGTAAGAGACTGCCAGGGTTGGCGTTAATGCAGTTTTCAGATCAGTCAACTCAGACTGCTCCCAGTAAGAGACTGCCAGGGTTGGCGTTAATGCAGTTTTCAGATCAGTCAATTCAGACTGCTCCCAGTAAGATACTGCCAGGGTTGGCTTTAGGGCAGTTTTCAGATCAGTCAATTCAGACTGCTCCCAGTAAGAGACTGCCAGGGTTGGTTTTAGGGCAGTTTTCAGATCAGTCAATTCAGACTGTTCCCAGTAAGAGACTGCCAGGGTTGGCGTTAATGCAGTTTTCAGATCAGTCAACTCAGACTGCTCCCAGTAAGAGACTGCCAGGGTTGGCGTTAATGCAGTTTTCAGATCAGTCAACTCAGACTGCTCCCATTAAGAGACTGCCAGGGTTGGCGTTAATGCAGTTTTCAGATCAGTCAACTCAGACTGCTCCCAGTAAGAGACTGCCAGGGTTGGTGTTAATGCAGTTTTCAGATCAGTCAACTCAGACTGCTCCCAGTAAGAGACTGCCAGGGTTGGCGTTAGTGCAGTTTTCAGATCAGTCAATTCAGACTGCTCCCAGTAAGATACTGCCAGGGTTGGCGTTAGGGCAGTTTTCAGATCAGTCAACTCAGACTGCTCCCAGTAAGAGACTGCCAGGGTTGGCGTTAATGCAGTTTTCAGATCAGTCAACTCAGACTGCTCCCAGTAAGAGACAGCCAGGGTTGGCGTTAATGTAGTTTTCAGATCAGTCAACTCAGACTGCTCCCAGTAAGAGACTGCCAGGGTTGGCGTTAGTGCAGTTTTCAGATCAGTCAATTCAGACTGCTCCCAGTAAGATACTGCCAGGGTTGGCGTTAGGGCAGTTTTCAGATCAGTCAATTCAGACTGCTCCCAGTAAGAGACTGCCAGGGTTGGCGTTAGTGCAGTTTTCAGATCAGTCAATTCAGGCTGCTCCCAGTAAGAGACTGCCAGGGTTGGCGTTAGTGCAGTTTTCAGATCAGTCAATTCAGACTGCTCCCAGTAAGATACTGCCAGGGTTGGCGTTAGGGCAGTTTTCAGATCAGTCAATTCAGGCTGCTCCCAGTAAGAGACTGCCAGGGTTGGCGTTAGTACAGTTTTCAGATCAGTCAATTCAGGCTGCTCCCAGTAAGATACTGCCAGGGTTGGCGTTAGTACAGTTTTCAGATCAGTCAATTCAGGCTGCTCCCAGTAAGAGACTGCCAGGGTTGGCTTTAGGGCAGTTTTCAGATCAGTCAATTCAGACTGCTCCCAGTAAGATACTGCCAGGGTTGGCGTTAGGGCAGTTTTCAGATCAGTCAACTCAGACTGCTCCCAGTAAGAGACTGCCAGGGTTGGCGTTAATGCAGTTTTCAGATCAGTCAACTCAGACTGCTCCCAGTAAGAGACTGCCAGGGTTGGCGTTAATGCAGTTTTCAGATCAGTCAACTCAGACTGCTCCCAGTAAGAGACAGCCAGGGTTGGCGTTAATGCAGTTTTCAGATCAGTCAACTCAGACTGCTCCCAGTAAGAGACTACCAGGGTTGGTGTGGGTGCAGTTTTCAGATCAGTCAATTCAGACTGCTCCCAGTAAGATACTGCCAGGGTTGGCGTTAGGGCAGTTTTCAGATCAGTCAATTCAGACTGCTCCCAGTAAGAGACTGCCAGGGTTGGCTTTAGTGCAGTTTTCAGATCAGTCAATTCAGACTGCTCCCAGTAAGAGACCGCCAGGGTTGGCTTTAGGGCAGTTTTCAGATCAGTCAATTCAGACTGCTCCCAGTAAGAGACTGCCAGGGTTGGCTTTAGGGCAGTTTTCAGATCAGTCAATTCAGACTGCTCCCAGTAAGATACTGCCAGGGTTGGCTTTAGGGCAGTTTTCAGATCAGTCAATTCAGACTGCTCCCAGTAAGAGACTGCCAGGGTTGGCGTTAATGCAGTTTTCAGATCATTCAACTCAGACTGCTCCAAGTAAGAGACTGCCAGGGTTGGCGTTAATGCAGTTTTCAGATCAGTCAACTCAGACTGCTCCCAGTAAGAGACTGCCAGGTTTGGCGTTAGTGCAGTTTTCAGATCAGTCAATTCAGACTGCTCCCAGTAAGATACTGCCAGGGTTGGCGTTAGGGCAGTTTTCAGATCAGTCAATTCAGACTGCTCCCAGTAAGAGACTGCCAGGGTTGGCGTTAGTGCAGTTTTCAGATCAGTCAATTCAGGCTGCTCCCAGTAAGAGACTGCCAGGGTTGGCGTTAGTGCAGTTTTCAGATCAGTCAATTCAGACTGCTCCCAGTAAGATACTGCCAGGGTTGGCGTTAGTGCAGTTTTCAGATCAGTCAATTCAGGCTGCTCCCAGTAAGAGACTGCCAGGGTTGGCGTTAGTACAGTTTTCAGATCAGTCAATTCAGGCTGCTCCCAGTAAGATACTGCCAGGGTTGGCGTTAGTACAGTTTTCAGATCAGTCAATTCAGGCTGCTCCCAGTAAGAGACTGCCAGGGTTGGCGTTAGTACAGTTTTCAGATCAGTCAATTCAGGCTGCTCCCAGTAAGAGACTGCCAGGGTTGGCTTTAGGGCAGTTTTCAGATCAGTCAATTCAGACTGCTCCCAGTAAGATACTGCCAGGGTTGGCTTTAGGGCAGTTTTCAGATCAGTCAATTCAGACTGCTCCCAGTAAGATACTGCCAGGGTTGGCTTTAGGGCAGTTTTCAGATCAGTCAATTCAGACTGCTCCCAGTAAGAGACTGCCAGGGTTGGCGTTAATGCAGTTTTCAGATCAGTCAATTCAGACTGCTCCCAGTAAGAGACTGCCAGGGTTGGCGTTAGGGCAGTTTTCAGATCAGTCAATTCAGACTGCTCCCAGTAAGAGACTGCCAGGGTTGGCGTTAGTGCAGTTTTCAGATCAGTCAATTCAGACTGCTCCCAGTAAGAGACTGCCAGGGTTGGCGTTAGTGCAGTTTTCAGATCAGTCAATTCAGACTGCTCCCAGTAAGAGACTGCCAGGGTTGGCGTTAGTGCAGTTTTCAGATCAGTCAATTCAGGCTGCTCCCAGTAAGAGACTGCCAGGGTTGGCGTTAGTACAGTTTTCAGATCAGTCAATTCAGGCTGCTCCCAGTAAGATACTGCCAGGGTTGGCGTTAGTACAGTTTTCAGATCAGTCAATTCAGGCTGCTCCCAGTAAGAGACTGCCAGGGTTGGCGTTAGTACAGTTTTCAGATCAGTCAATTCAGGCTGCTCCCAGTAAGAGACTGCCAGGGTTGGCGTTAGTACAGTTTTCAGATCAGTCAATTCAGGCTGCTCCCAGTAAGAGACTGCCAGGGTTGGCCTTAATGCAGTTTTCAGATCAGTCAACTCAGACTGCTCCCAGTAAGAGACTGCCAGGGTTGGCGTTAATGCAGTTTTCAGATCAGTCAACTCAGACTGCTCCCAGTAAGAGACTGCCAGGGTTGGCGTTAATGCAGTTTTCAGATCAGTCAACTCAGACTGCTCCCAGTAAGAGACTGCCAGGGTTGGCGTTAGTGCAGTTTTCAGATCAGTCAATTCAGACTGCTCCCAGTAAGATACTGCCAGGGTTGGCGTTAGGGCAGTTTTCAGATCAGTCAATTCAGACTGCTCCCAGTAAGAGACTGCCAGGGTTGGCGTTAGTGCAGTTTTCAGATCAGTCAATTCAGGCTGCTCCCAGTAAGAGACTGCCAGGGTTGGCGTTAGTGCAGTTTTCAGATCAGTCAAAGTCAGACTGCTCCCAGTAAGATACTGCCAGGGTTGGCGTTAGGGCAGTTTTCAGATCAGTCAATTCAGGCTGCTCCCAGTAAGAGACTGCCAGGGTTGGCATTAGTACAGTTTTCAGATCAGTCAATTCAGGCTGCTCCCAGTAAGATACTGCCAGGGTTGGTGTTAGTACAGTTTTCAGATCAGTCAATTCAGGCTGCTCCCAGTAAGAGACTGCCAGGGTTGGCGTTAGTACAGTTTTCAGATCAGTCAATTCAGGCTGCTCCCAGTAAGAGACTGCCAGGGTTGGCGTTAGGGCAGTTTTCAGATCAGTCAACTCAGGCTGCTCCCAGTAAGAGACTGCCAGGGTTGGCGTTAGTGCAGTTTTCAGATCAGTCAATTCAGACTGCTCCCAGTAAGAGACTGCCAGGGTTGGCGTTAGTGCAGTTTTCAGATCAGTCAATTCAGACTGCTCCCAGTAAGAGACTGCCAGGTTTGGCGTTAGTGCAGTTTTCAGATCAGTCAATTCAGACTGATCCCAGTAAGAGACTGCCAGGGTTGGCGTTAGTACAGTTTTCAGTTCAGTCAATTCAGACTGCTTCCAGTAAGAGACTGCCAGGGTTGGCGTTAATGCAGTTTTCAGATCAGTGAACTCAGACTGCTCCCAGTAAGAGACTGCCAGGGTTGGCGTTAATGCAGTTTTCAGATCAGTCAATTCAGGTTGCTCCCAGTAAGAGACTGCCAGGGTTGGCATTAATGCAGTTTTCAGATCAGTCAATTCAGACTGCTCCCAGTAAGAGACTGCCAGGGTTGGCGTTAATGCAGTTTTCAGATCAGTCAATTCAGGCTGCTCCCAGTAAGAGACTGCCAGGGTTGGCGTTAATGCAGTTTTCAGATCAGTCAATTCAGGCTGCTCCCAGTAAGAGACTGCCAGGGTTGGCATTAGGGCAGTTTTCAGATCAGTCAATTCAGGCTGCTCCCAGTAAGAGACTGCCAGGGTTGGCGTTAGTACAGTTTTCAGATCAGTCAATTCAGGTTGCTCCCAGTAAGATACTGCCAGGGTTGGCGTTAGTACCGTTTTCAGATCAGTCAATTCAGACTGCTCCCAGTAAGAGACTGCCAGGGTTGGCGTTAATGCAGTTTTCAGATCAGTCAACTCAGACTGCTCCCAGTAAGAGACTGCCAGGGTTGGCGTTAGTGCAGTTTTCAGATCAGTCAATTCAGACTGCTCCCAGTAAGAGACTGCCACGGTTGGCGTTAGTGCAGTTTTCAGATCAGTCAATTCAGACTGCTCCCAGTAAGATACTGCCAGGGTTGGCGTTAATGCAGTTTTCAGATCAGTCAATTCAGACTGCTCCCAGTAAGAGACTGCCAGGGTTGGCGTTAATGCAGTTTTCAGATCAGTCAATTCAGACTGCTCCCAGTAAGAGACTGCCAGGGTTGGCGTTAGTGCAGTTTTCAGATCAGTCAATTCAGACTGCTCCCAGTAAGAGACTGCCAGGGTTGGCGTTAGTGCAGTTTTCAGATCAGTCAATTCAGACTGCTCCCAGGAAGAGACTGCCAGGGTTGGCGTTAGGGCAGTTTTCAGATCAGTCAATTCAGGCTGCTCCCAGTAAGAGACTGCCAGGGTTGGCGTTAGGGCAGTTTTCAGATCAGTCAACTCAGGCTGCTCCCAGTAAGAGACTGCCAGGGTTGGCGTTAGGGCAGTTTTCAGATCAGTCAATTCAGACTGCTCCCAGTAAGAGACTGCCAGGGTTGGCGTTAGTGCAGTTTTCAGATCAGTCAATTCAGACTGCTCCCAGTAAGAGACTGCCACGGTTGGCGTTAGTGCAGTTTTCAGATCAGTCAATTCAGACTGCTCCCAGTAAGATACTGCCAGGGTTGGCGTTAATGCAGTTTTCAGATCAGTCAATTCAGACTGCTCCCAGTAAGATACTGCCAGGGTTGGCGTTAATGCAGTTTTCAGATCAGTCAATTCAGGCTGCTCCCAGTAAGATACTGCCAGGGTTGGCGTTAATGCAGTTTTCAGATCAGTCAATTCAGACTGCTCCCAGTAAGAGACTGCCAGGGTTGGCGTTAATGCAGTTTTCAGATCAGTCAATTCAGACTGCTCCCAGTAAGAGACTGCCAGGGTTGGCGTTAATGCAGTTTTCAGATCAGTCAATTCAGACTGCTCCCAGTAAGAGACTGCCAGGGTTGGCGTTAGTGCAGTTTTCAGATCAGTCAATTCAGACTGCTCCCAGTAAGAGACTGCCAGGGTTGGCGTTAGTGCAGTTTTCAGATCAGTCAATTCAGACTGCTCCCAGGAAGAGACTGCCAGGGTTGGCGTTAGGGCAGTTTTCAGATCAGTCAATTCAGGCTGCTCCCAGTAAGAGACTGCCAGGGTTGGCGTTAGGGCAGTTTTCAGATCAGTCAACTCAGGCTGCTCCCAGTAAGAGACTGCCAGGGTTGGCGTTAGGGCAGTTTTCAGATCAGTCAATTCAGACTGCTCCCAGTAAGAGACTGCCAGGGTTGGCGTTAGTGCAGTTTTCAGATCAGTCAATTCAGACTTCTCCCAGTAAGAGACTGCCAGGGTTGGCGTTAGTGCAGTTTTCAGATCAGTCAATTCAGACTTCTCCCAGTAAGAGACTGCCAGGGTTGGCGTTAGTGCAGTTTTCAGATCAGTCAATTCAGACTGCTCCCAGTAAGAGACTGCCAGGGTTGGCGTTAGTACAGTTTTCAGTTCAGTCAATTCAGACTGCTCCCAGTAAGAGACTGCCAGGGTTGGCGTTAATGCAGTTTTCAGATCAGTCAATTCAGACTGCTCCCAGTAAGATACTGCCAGGGTTGGCGTTAATGCAGTTTTCAGATCAGTCAATTCAGGCTGCTCCCAGTAAGATACTGCCAGGGTTGGCGTTAATGCAGTTTTCAGATCAGTCAATTCAGACTGCTCCCAGTAAGAGACTGCCAGGGTTGGCGTTAATGCAGTTTTCAGATCAGTCAATTCAGACTGCTCCCAGTAAGAGACTGCCAGGGTTGGCGTTAATGCAGTTTTCAGATCAGTCAATTCAGAGAGCTCCCAGTAAGAGACTGCCAGGGTTGGCTTTAGTGCAGTTTTCAGATCAGTCAATTCAGACTGCTCCCAGGAAGAGACTGCCAGGGTTGGCTTTAGTGCAGTTTTCAGATCAGTCAATTCAGACTGCTCCAAGGAAGAGACTGCCAGGGTTGGCTTTAGTGCAGTTTTCAGATCAGTCAATTCAGACTGCTCCCAGGAAGAGACTGCCAGGGTTGGCGTTAGTGCAGTTTTCAGATCAGTCAACTCAGACTGCTCCTAGTAAGGTACTGCCAGGGTTGGCGTTAATGCAGTTTTCAGATCAGTCAATTCAGACTGCTCCCAGGAAGAGACTGCCAGGGTTGGCTTTAGTGCAGTTTTCAGATCAGTCAACTCAGGCTGCTCCCAGGAAGAGACTGTCTAGGAAAAGGCATGTTTCCCACTTGTCATTGCCCTTCAGGAGTGTTAAAGGGTAGGAAAAGAGGGAACATCTCTTTCTATCTCTCTGTCTGAAGATGATACATTAACATTCATTTCCGTGATATATGTTCATCAGACAGACATTAAAACACCCTTGTCACTCACCTGATCGTCTGGCAGGACTGAGTTGAATTGCAAAGGTGGGCTCTATAGGTTCACACTGCAATACTAAAGAGTTGCCTACTTATAGTCATGATAAGATCCCTGTCGGTTTTCAGTGTTAAACCTCATATTGACCTCACTGATGTAAGCCGATATACTTATTCTGTAACACATCAAATCAGAGTTTATTTGCCACCGACTCCAACGTGTAGTAGACCTTAACGGGAAATGCTTTCTTACAAGCCCTTAATCAACAGTGCAGTTCAAGAGACATCTGTAACTTTTGTATGGTTCCTCCACAACAACACAAAGGTCTACAACAAAACCCCAGTCTGTTCTCTGCAGCTCACTAACACAACTCCACGGCACCAATCCAGAGGTTTACACCGGAGGAAACTTCCTCTCGCTGTTATTTAGCTGAACGCAAAACCCTCGTTAGAAGTCAGGCAGCTAAAATGTTTTTGGACAGCCTCACTTCTGAACCAGGTGCAGACAGATTGTACTCTGTGTGTGTGTGTGTGTGTGTGTGTGTGTGTGTGTGTGTGTGTGTGTGTGTGTGTGTGTGTGTGTGTGTGTGTGTGTGTGTGTGTGTGTGTGTGTGTGTGTGTGTGTGTGTGTGTGCTCTGTGACTCCCGGGGTAGGGTTCTGGCTGTCAACTAGCTTTCATGTACTATATCAGACCCTCTAAAACAACACATTTCACTGAACCTATCCCGTGTATGTGGCAGAATACATATATTTACAGAAATGTAATGTACATAACTGCAAGTAGTGATGGTTTACTTGGGAAGAGATTGTTCAGTTTGTCTCCCCAGTACCCACTTTATGAGAATCAGAGGTTTGATGGGCAATCACATGTTGTGCACCATCCTGATATAATGTCCAATATCTGTTGAGGGAGACTTCTAATGGGGAGGTACTTAACATTCTTGTCTAGTCCAGCATCATTGACTTAATTAGAAAACGTTTAGGGGAAGTTTTATAGAGTTAATGAGAAAGAGAGAAAGGGAACGTTTCACATGAGGATGAAGGGGGAATTCAGGGTGTTTAGGAAGTCTATATTTAGAGAGAGGAAGGTAGGAGAGGGGATAGGAGATGTGGGGAGAGGGGATGTAGGGGAGGGTGGGGAGAGGAGAGGTTTGAGAGGAGAGGGGTGAGGAAGTGGGGAGAGGAGAGGTAGGGGAGGTGGGGAGAGGAGAGGTAGGGAGAGGAGATGTAGGGGAGGTGGGGAGAGGAGAGGTAGGGGAGGTGGGGAGAGGAGAGGTAGGGGAGAGGAGAGGAGAGGAGATGTAGGGGAGGTGGGGAGAGGAGATGTAGGGGAGGTGGGAGAGGAGAGGTAGGGGAGGTGGGAGAGGAGAGGAGAGGAGAGGTGGGGGAGGTGGGGAGAGGAGATGTAGGGGAGGTGGGAGAGGAGATGTAGGGGAGGTGGGAGAGGAGAGGTGGGGAGAGGAGAGGAGAGGAGAGGAGAGGAGAGGTGGGGAGAGGAGAGTGGGGAGAGGAGAGTGGGGAGAGGAGATGTAGGGGAGGTGAGGAGAGGAAAGGAGAGGTAGGGAGATGAGATGAGAATAAAGGAAAGTGGAATAGAAGAAAGAGCAGCAGTGTGTGTGTTATAGAGGGTATGTGTTTGTATGTGTGTGTGCATGCATGTGTGTGTGTTTATGTATGTGTGTGCATGTGTGTGTGTGTATGTGTGTATCTAGCCAAGCTGAAAGATCTTCCAGACCAGGACTAGCTGGGCTCAGGAGTAAACTGGATGTATTTGCTGTGTTTTAGTCATGATATTACTAATATACAGGGCCATAACTCACTTCAATCATTTCTACACATTTTGGCATGGGGATGGAGAGACAAATGTGCAGTTTTACAGCTAATATCCTGCAGTTCTACACATTTTGGCATGGGGATGGAGAGACAAATGTGCAGTTTTACAGCTAATATCCTGCAGTTCTACACGTTGCCATGACTTGCCTTGTTAATAGGATATCTGAGTGAGAGTGACTGACACAATCAATGGGGGCCCCCTGTAGGCCACGATTACTACAAGTTTAGATAAATCACATCAAATGTTATTTGTTACATGCGCCGAATATAACAGGTGTAGTAGATCTTACAGTGAAATGCTGAATACAACAGATGTAGTAGATCTTACAGTGAAATGCTGAATACAACAGGTGTAGTAGATCTCACAGTGAAATGCTGAATACAACAGGTGTAGTAGACCTCACAGTGAAATGCTGATACAACAGGTGTAGTAGACCTCACAGTGAAATGCTGAATACAACAGGTGTAGTAGACCTCACAGTGAAATGCTGAATACAACAGGTGTAGTAGACCTTACAGTGAAATGCTGAATACAACAGGTGTAGTAGACCTCACAGTGAAATGCTGAATACAACAGGTGTAGTAGACCTTACAGTGAAATGCTTACTTACAAGCCCTTAACCAACAACGGCTTTAAGAAGTTTTAAGAAAAAAGTGTAACAATTATAAGTAAAAAATAAAAAGTAACAAATAATTAAACAGCAGCAGTAAAATAACAACAGTGAGGCTTTATACAGGGGGTACCAGTACAGAGTCAATGTGGAGGCTATATACAGGGGGTACCGGTACAGAGTCAATGTGGAGGCTATATACAGGGGGTACCAGTACAGAGTCAATGTGGAGGCTATATACAGGGGGTACCGGTACAGAGTCAATGTGGAGGCTATATACAGGGGGTACCGGTACAGAGTCAATGTGGAGGCTATATACAGGGGGTACCAGTACAGAGTCAATGTGGAGGCTATATACAGGTGGGGTACCAGTACAGAGTCAATGTGGAGGCTATATACAGGTGGGGTACCAGTACAGAGTCAATGTGGAGGCTATATACAGGGGGTACCGGTACAGAGTCAATGTGGAGGCTATATACAGGGGGTACCGGTACAGAGTCAATGTGGAGGCTTTATACAGGGGGTACCAGTACAGAGTCAATGTGGAGGCTATATACAGGGGGGTACCAGTACAGAGTCAATGTGGAGGCTATATACATGGGGTACCAGTACAGAGTCAATGTGGAGGCTATATACAGGGGGTACCAGTACAGAGTCAATGTGGAGGCTATATACAGGTGGTACCAGTACAGAGTCAATGTGGAGGCTATATACAGGGGGTACCGGTACAGAGTCAATGTGGAGGCTATATACAGGGGGTACCGGTACAGAGTCAATGTGGAGGCTATATACAGGGGGGGTACCAGTACAGAGTCAATGTGGAGGCTATATACAGGGGGTACCAGTACAGAGTCAATGTGGAGGCTATATACAGGGGGTACCGGTACAGAGTCAATGTGGAGGCTATATACAGGGGGGGTACCAGTACAGAGTCAATGTGGAGACTATATACAGGGGGTACCAGTACAGAGTCAATGTGGAGGCTATATACAGGGGGGTACCAGTACAGAGTCAATGTGGAGGCTATATACAGGGGGTACCGGTACAGAGTCAATGTGGAGGCTATATACAGGGGGGGGTACCAGTACAGAGTCAATGTGGAGGCTATATACAGGGGGGGTACCAGTACAGAGTCAATGTGGAGGCTATATACAGGGGGTACCGGTACAGAGTCAATGTGGAGGCTATATACAGGGGGTACCAGTACAGAGTCAATGTGGAGGCTATATACAGGGGGTACCGGTACAGAGTCAATGTGGAGGCTATATACAGGGGGTACCAGTACAGAGTCAATGTGGAGGCTATATACAGGGGGTACCAGTACAGAGTCAATGTGGAGGCTATATACAGGTGGTACCGGTACAGAGTCAATGTGGAGGCTATATACAGGTGGTACCGGTACAGAGTCAATGTGGAGGCTATATACAGGGGGTACCAGTACAGAGTCAATGTGGAGGCTATATACAGGGGGTACCAGTACAGAGTCAATGTGGAGGCTATATACAGGGGGTACCGGTACAGAGTCAATGTGGAGGCTATATACAGGGGGTACCAGTACAGAGTCAATGTGAGGCTATATACAGGGGGTACCGGTACAGAGTCAATGTGGAGGCTATATACAGGGGGTACCAGTACAGAGTCAATGTGGAGGCTATATACAGGGGGTACCAGTACAGAGTCAATGTGGAGGCTATATACAGGGGGTACCGGTACAGAGTCAATGTGGAGGCTATATACAGGGGGTACCAGTACAGAGTCAATGTGGAGGCTATATAACAGGGGGTACCAGTACAGAGTCAATGTGGAGGTTATATACAGGGGGTACCGGTACAGAGTCAATGTGGAGGCTATATACAGGGGGTACCAGTACAGAGTCAATGTGGAGGTTATATACAGGGGGTACCAGTACAGAGTCAATGTGGAGGCTATATACAGGGGGTACCGGTACAGAGTCAATGTGGAGGCTATATACAGGGGGTACCAGTACAGAGTCAATGTGGAGGCTATATACAGGGGGTACCGTACAGAGTCAATGTGGAGGCTATATACAAGGGGGTACCAGTACAGAGTCAATGTGGAGGCTATATACAGGGGTACCAGTACAGAGTCAATGTGGAGCTATATACAGGGGGTACCGTACAGAGTCAATGTGGAGGCTATATACAGGGGGTAACCAGTACAGAGTCAATGTGGAGGCTATATACAGGGGGTACCGGTACAGAGTCAATGTGGAGGTTATATACAGGGGGTACCAGTACAGAGTCAATGTGGAGGCTATATACAGGGGGTACCAGTACAGAGTCAATGTGGAGGCTATATACAGGGGGTACCGGTACAGAGTCAATGTGGAGGCTATATACAGGGGGTACCGGTACAGAGTCAATGTGGAGGCTATATACAGGGGGTACCGGTACAGAGTCAATGTGGAGGCTATATACAGGGGGTACCGGTACAGAGTCAATGTGGAGGCTATATACAGGGGGTACCGGTACAGAGTCAATGTGGAGGCTATATACAGGGGGTACCGGTACAGAGTCAATGTGGAGGCTATATACAGGGGGTACCGGTACAGAGTCAATGTGGAGGCTATATACAGGGGGTACCGGTACAGAGTCAATGTGGAGGCTATATACAGGGGGTACCGGTACAGAGTCAATGTGGAGGCTATATACAGGGGGTACCGGTACAGAGTCAATGTGGAGGCTATATACAGGGGGTACCGGTACAGAGTCAATGTGGAGGCTATATACAGGGGGTACCAGTACAGAGTCAATGTGGAGGCTATATACAGGGGGTACCGGTACAGAGTCAATGTGGAGGCTATATACAGGGGGTACCGGTACAGAGTCAATGTGGAGGCTATATACAGGGGTACCGTACAGAGTCAATGTGGAGGCTATATACAGGGGGTACCAGTACAGAGTCAATGTGGAGGCTATATACAGGGGGTACCAGTACAGAGTCAATGTGGAGGCTATATACAGGGGGTACCAGTACAGAGTCAATGTGGAGGCTATATACAGGGGGTACCAGTACAGAGTCAATGTGGAGGCTATATACAGGGGGTACCAGTACAGAGTCAATGTGGAGGCTATATACAGGGGGTACCGGTACAGAGTCAATGTGGAGGCTATATACAGGGGGTACCGGTACAGAGTCAATGTGGAGGCTATATACAGGGGTACCAGTACAGAGTCAATGTGGAGGCTATATACAGGGGGTACCGGTACAGAGTCAATGTGGAGGCTATATACAGGGGGTACCAGTACAGAGTCAATGTGGAGGCTATATACAGGGGGTACCAGTACAGAGTCAATGTGGAGCTATATACAGGGGGTACCGGTACAGAGTCAATGTGGAGGCTATATACAGGGGGTACCGGTACAGAGTCAATGTGGAGGCTATATACAGGGGGTACCAGTACAGAGTCAATGTGGAGGCTATATACAGGGGGGTACCAGTACAGAGTCAATGTGGAGGCTATATACAGGGGGTACCAGTACAGAGTCAATGTGGAGGCTATATACAGGGGGTACCGGTACAGAGTCAATGTGGAGGCTATATACAGGGGGTACCGGTACAGAGTCAATGTGGAGGCTATATACAGGGGGTACCGGTACAGAGTCAATGTGGAGGCTATATACAGGGGGTACCAGTACAGAGTCAATGTGGAGGCTATATACAGGGGGTACCAGTACAGAGTCAATGTGGAGGCTATATACAGGGGGTACCAGTACAGTGTCAATGTGGAGGCTATATACAGGGGGTACCAGTACAGAGTCAATGTGGAGGCTATATACAGGGGGTACCAGTACAGAGTCAATGTGGAGGCTATATACAGGGGGTACCGGTACAGAGTCAATGTGGAGGGCTATATACAGGGGGTACCAGTACAGAGTCAATGTGGAGGCTATATACAGGGGGTACCAGTACAGAGTCAATGTGGAGGCTATATACAGGTGGTACCAGTACAGAGTCAATGTGGAGGCTATATACAGGGGGTACCGGTACAGAGTCAATGTGGAGGCTATATACAGGGGGTACCAGTACAGAGTCAATGTGGAGGCTATATACAGGGGGGTACCGTACAGAGTCAATGTGGAGGCTATATACATGGGTACCAGTACAGAGTCAATGTGGAGGCTATATACAGGGGGGTACCAGTACAGAGTCAATGTGGAGGCTATATACAGGGGGTACCAGTACGAGTCAATGTGGAGGCTATATACAGGGGGTACCAGTACAGAGTCAATGTGGAGGCTATATACAGGGGGTACCGGTACAAGAGTCAATGTGGAGGCTATATACAGGGGGTACCAGTACAGAGTCATGTGGAGGCTATATACAGGGGGTACCAAGTAAGAGTCCAATGTGGAGGCTATATACAGGGGGGGTACCAGTACAGAGTCCAATGTGGAGGCTATATACAGGGGGTACCAGTTACAGAGTCAATGTGGAGGCTAAATATACCGGGGGGTACCAGATACAGGTCAATGTGGGGCTATATACAGGGGGTACCGGTACAGAGTCAATGTGGAGGCTATATCAGGGGGTACCAGGTACAGAGTCAATGTGGGAGCTAGTATACAGGGCAGGTGGTACCAGTACAGGGAAGTCAATGTGGAGGCTATATACAGGGGTACCAGTACAGAGTCAATGTTGGAAGGCTAATATACAGGTGCGTACCAGTACAGAGTCAATGTGGAGGCTATATACCAGGGGGTACCAGTACAGAGTCAATGTGGAAGGCTATATACAGGGGGGTACCAGTACAGAGTCAATGGTGGAGGCTATATACAGGGGTACCAGTACAGAGTCAATGTGGAGGCTATATACAGGTGCCGTACTCAGTACAGAGTCAATGGTGGAGGCTATATAGGCAGGTGGTACCAGTACAGAGTCATGTGGAGGCTATATACGGAGTCCGGTATGGGGAGGCTATATACAGGGGGCTACCAGTACAGAGTCAATGTGGAGGCTATATACCAGGGGGTACCAGTACAGAGTCAATGTGGAGGCTATATACAGGGTTGGGGTACCGGTACAGAGTCAATGTGGAGGCTATATACAGGGGGTACCAGTACAGAGTTAATGTGGAGGCTATATACAGGGGGTACCAGTACAGAGTTAATGTGGAGGCTATATACAGGGGGTACCAGTACAGAGTTAATGTGGAGGCTATATACAGGGGGTACCAGTACAGAGTTAATGTGGGAGGCTATATACAGGGTGGTACCAGTACAGAGTCCAATGTGGAGGCTATATACAGGGGGGTACCAGTACAGAGTCAATGTGGAGGCTATATACAGGGGGGTACCGGTACAGAGTCAATGTGGAGGCTATATACAGGGGGTACCAGTACAGAGTCAATGTGGAGGCTATTATACAGGGGGACCAGTTACAGAGTCAATGTGGAGGCTATATACAGGGGGTACCAGTACAGAGTTAATGTGGAGGCTATATACAGGGGGGGTACCAGTACAGAGTCAATGTGGAGGCTATATACAGGGGGTACCAGTACAGAGTCAATGTGGAGGCTATATACAGGGGGTACCAGTACAGAGTCAATGTGGAGGCTATATACAGGGGGGTACCAGTACAGAGTTAATGTGGAGGCTATATACAGGGGGTACCAGTACAGAGTCAATGTGGAGGCTATATACAGGGGGTACCAGTACAGAGTCAATGTGGAGGCTATATACAGGGGGTACCAGTACAGAGTCAATGTGGAGGCTATATACAGGGGGTACCGGTACAGAGTCAATGTGGAGGCTATATACAGGGGGTACCGGTACAGAGTCAATGTGGAGGCTATATACAGGGGGTACCGGTACAGAGTCAATGTGGAGGCTATATACAGGGGGTACCGGTACAGAGTCAATGTGGAGGCTATATACAGGGGGTACCGGTACAGAGTCAATGTGGAGGCTATATACAGGGGTACCGTACAGAGTCAATGTGGAGGCTATATACAGGGGGTACCGTACAGAGTCAATGTGGAGGCTATAGTACAGGGGTACCGGTACAGAGTCAATGTGGAGGCTATATACAGGGGGTACCGGTACAGAGTCAATGTGGAGGCTATATACAGGGTATTACGGTACAGAGTCAATGTGGATGGCTATATACAGGGGTACCGGTACAGAGTCAATGTGGAGCTATATACAGGGGGTACCGGTACAGAGTCATGTGGAGACTATATACAGGGGGGTACCAGTACAGAGTCAATGTGGAGGCTATATACAGGGGTACCAGTACAGAGTCCAATGTGAGCTATATACAGGGGGTACCAGTACAGAGTCAATGTGGAGGCTAGGAGGTACCAGGTATACAGGAGGATACCGTACAGAGTCAATGTGGAGACTATATACAGGGGGTACCGGTACAGAGTCAATGTGGAGGCTATATACAGGGGTTACCAGTACAGAGTCAATGTGGAGGCTATATACAGGGGGTACCAGTACAGAGTCAATGTGGAGGCTATATACAGGGGGTACCAGTACAGAGTCAATGTGGAGGCTATATACCGGGGGTACCGGTACAGAGTCAATGTGGAGGCTATATACAGGGGGTACCAGTACAGAGTCAATGTGGAGGCTATATACAGGGGGTACCAGTACAGAGTCAATGTGGAGGCTATATACAGGGGGTACCAGTACAGAGTCAATGTGGAGGCTATATACAGGGGGGTACCAGTACAGAGTCAATGTGGAGGCTATATACAGGGGTACCAGTACAGAGTCAATGTGGAGGCTATATACGGGGGTACCAGTACAGAGTCAATGTGGAGGCTATATACAGGGGGTACCAGTACAGAGTCAATGTGGAGGCTATATACAGGGGGGGTACCAGTACAGAGTCAATGTGGAGGCTATATACAGGGGGTACCGGTACAGAGTAATGTGGAGGCTATATACAGGGGGTACCAGTACAGAGTCAATGTGGAGGCTATATACAGGGGTACCAGTACAGAGTCAATGTGGAGGCTATATACAGGGGGTACCGGTACAGAGTCAATGTGGAGGCTATATACAGGGGGTACCAGTACAGAGTCAATGTGGAGGCTATATACAGGAGGTACCGGTACAGAGTCAATGTGGAGGCTATATACAGGGGGTACCGGTACAGAGTCAATGTGGAGGCTATATACAGGGGGGTACCAGTACAGAGTCAATGTGGAGGCTATATACAGGGGGGGTACCAGTACAGAGTCAATGTGGAGGCTATATACAGGGTGTACCAGTACAGAGTCAATGTGGAGGCTAATACAGGGGGGTACCAGTACAGAGTCAATGTGGAGGCTATATACAGGGGGTACCAGTACAGAGTCAATGTGGAGGCTATATACAGGGGGTATCCAGTACAGAGTCAATGTGGAGGCTATATACAGGGTGTACCAGTACAGAGTCAATGTGGAGGCTATATACAGGGGGGGTACCAGTACAGAGTCAATGTGGAGGCTATATACAGGGGGTACCAGTACAGAGTCAATGTGGAGGCTATATACAGGGGGTACCGGTACAGAGTCAATGTGGAGGCTATATACAGGGGGTACCAGTACAGAGTCAATGTGGAGGCTATATACAGGGGGTACCAGTACAGAGTCAATGTGGAGGCTATATACAGGGGGTACCAGTACAGAGTCAATGTGGAGGCTATATACAGGAGGTACCAGTACAGAGTCAATGTGGAGGCTATATACAGGGGGTACCAGTACAGAGTCAATGTGGAGGCTATATACAGGGTGTATGTGGAGGCTATATACAGGGGGTACCGGTACAGAGTCAATGTGGAGGCTATATACAGGGGGTACCGGTACAGAGTCAATGTGGAGGCTATATACAGGGGGTACCGGTACAGAGTCAATGTGGAGGCTATATACAGGGGGTACCGGTACAGAGTCAATGTGGAGGCTATATACAGGGGGTACCGGTACAGAGTCAATGTGGAGGCTATATACAGGGTGTACCGGTACAGAGTCAATGTGGAGGCTATATACAGGGGGTACCGGGGACAGAGTCAATGTGGAGGCTATATACAGGGGGGTACCGGGACAGAGTCAATGTGGAGGCTATATACAGGGGTACGGTACAGAGTCAATGTGGAGGCTATATACAGGGGGTACCGGTACAGAGTCAATGTGGAGGCTATATACAGGGGGTACCGGGACAGAGTCAATGTGGAGGCTATATACAGGGGGTACCGGGACAGAGTCAATGTGGAGGCTATATACAGGGGGTACCGGTACAGAGTCAATGTGGAGGCTATATACAGGGGGTACCGGTACAGAGTCAATGTGGAGGCTATATACAGGGGGTACCGGTACAGAGTCAATGTGGAGGCTATATACAGGGGGTACCGGTACAGAGTCAATGTGGAGGCTATATACAGGGGGTATCGGTACAGAGTCAATGTGGAGGCTATATACAGGGGGTACCAGTACAGAGTCAATGTGGAGGCTATATACAGTGGGGATCGGTACAGAGTCAATGTGGAGGCTATATACAGGGGGTACCGGTACAGAGTCAATGTGGAGGCTATATACAGGGGGTATCGGTACAGAGTCAATGTGGAGGCTAATTACAGGGGGTATCGGTACAGAGTCAATGTGGAGGCTATATACAAGGGGGTACCGGTACAGAGTCAATGTGAGACTATATACAGGGGGTACCAGTACAGAGTTCAATGTGGGGGGGCACTGGTTAGTTGAGTAATTGGAGGTTAATATGTACATTGTAGGTAGAGTTAAAGTTAAAGATAGCCTGGTTAGCCTAGCCAGCTAACTTACCAATCTAAAATGTTTATATCCGACATGAGCTAATTGAGTGACTGTCAGTAAGTGACATATAACAAGAGAAAACAGCTGCTGTACCTTGTGTATTTACTATTCTACACCTCTCAACAGGAAGTTGAGACCCCGACGAACCCCCCCCCCCCCCACACACACACACACACCCAAAGAGCAAGTTTTTGAAACATGTACAGAGGTCCTCGGGGGGTCCTCATTTGTAGCTACGACCCTGCTAATATACTAACACACTGGAATCTCTCTTTCTCCCATCTCTTGCCAATCTGAAGTAGGTTGATCAGCCAGACCATGGCTAGCTGGGCTCAGGAGTGTAGCATCCAGGACCCAGAGCTGCGTTACTACTGTATGATTGAAGAGATAACACACAATCTTGGTGTCTCCTCTCAGCCAACCTGAAGGACAACGGCTAGCTGGGCTCAGGAGTTAACTGTTACTACTGTATGATTAAAGAGATAACACACAATCTTGGTATCTCCCCTCAGCCAACCTGAAGGAGTTGATCAGCCAGACCATGGCTAGCTGGGCTCAGGAGTGTAGCATCCAGGACCCAGAGCTGGTTCGTGTGATGTTCAGCCTGCTGAGACGTCAGTACGACGGCATCGGAGCGCTGCTCAGGGCCATGAGGAAGAGTACGTATTGTCCAGTCTTAACTCTCTGGGTTGTGATTTTAGTATTTTGTTGTTCATCTTTCATTCCTTCAATTGCAATTAAAGATGGACATAGTCATACAGATTGAAAATCTCATTTTTGGTCCATTACTTGTACCAGGTTACACCATCTCTGCTGTATCAGTACAGAACTGTCCAGTTTAACTTTAGTCTCTTACCATTACCAGGTTACACATCTCTGCTGTATCAGTACAGAAACTGTCCAGTTTAACTTTAGTCTCTACCATTACCAAGTTAAACCATCTCTGCTGTATCAGTACAGAACTGTCCAGTTTAACTTTAGTCTCTTACCATTACCAGGTTACACCATCTCTGCTGTATCAGTACAGAACTGTCCAGTTTAACTTTAGTCTCTTACCATTACCAGGTTACACCATCTCTGCTGTATCAGTACAGAACTGTCCAGTTTAACTTTAGTCTCTTACCATTACCAGGTTACACAATCTCTGCTGTATCAGTACAGAACTGTCCAGTTTAACTTTAGTCTCTTACCATTACCAGGTTACACCATCTCTGCTGTGTCAGTACAGGACTGTGTCAACCTCCTGGCCTCTCTGGGCCAGATCAGATCACTGCTGTCTGTACGCATGGGGAAAGAAGAGGAGAAACTCATGATCGACGGCCTGGGGTGAGAGAGGAGTGGAGGGTGTGTGTGTGTTCTCTGTACGCATGGGAAAGAAGATGAGAAACTCATGATCATCAGACTGGGGTGAGAGAGGAGTGGAGGGTGTGTGTGTGTTCTCTGTACGCATTAGGGAAAGAAGAGGAGGAACTCATGATCATCAGACTGGGGTGAGAGAGGAGTGGAGGGTGTGTGTGTGTTCTCTGTACGCATGGGAAAGAAGATGAGAAACTCATGATCATCAGACTGGGGTGAGAGAGGAGTGGAGGGTGTGTGTGTGTTCTCTGTACGCATTAGGGAAAGAAGAGGAGGAACTCATGATCATCAGACTAGGGTGAGAGAGGAGTGGAGGGTGTGTGTGTGTTCTCTGTACGCATGGGAAAGAAGAGGAGGAACTCATGATCATCAGACTGAGGTGAGAGAGGAGTGGAGGGTGTGTGTGTGTTCTCTGTACGCATGGGAAAGAAGAGGAGGAACTCATGATCATCAGACTGGGGTGAGAGAGGAGTGGAGGGTGTGTGTGTGTTCTCTGTACGCATGGGAAAGAAGAGGAGGAACTCATGATCATCAGACTGGGGTGAGAGGGAGAGGGAAAGTGTGTGTGTGTTCTTCTCTGTACGCATGGAAAGAAGAGGAGGAACTCATGATCATCAGACTGGGATGAGAGGGAGAGGGAAAGGTGTGTGTGTTCTCTGTACGCATGGGAAAGAAGAGGAGAAACTCATGATCATCAGACTGGGGAGAGAGAGGAGTGGAGGGTGTGTGTGTGTTCTCTGTATGCATGGGAAAGAAGAGGAGGAACTCATGATCATCAGACTGGGGAGAGAGATTACTCCTGTGTGTGCGCTTGCTTGCGTGGGTGTGATATTAGCACAGAGTTTCTAAGCCCAGAGGCTTCTGGGAACTCTTGCGAAACAACAATCGGACCAGGCCGTAGTTTGGGGTTTGACAAGTGAAACATTCTTCGTTAGTTGTTAATTTTCTAGAAATGTAAAGACACAACCTTGATTTGAGCATGTTATTACTCCAACCTCGAGCAACTGACAGACGTTTTCATTTGAGTCAAAAACAAACTTTATTTATTTCTTATTTATTTTATTTTGATTTGACGGCTCTGCACACGTGCAGTTCGGCGACCTCTAGACCAATGACGTGTTTCTACACGTGAGATTAGCTAGCCAACGTCTCCATGACAACGCCTACAATGACCCTACAAGTATGATCTGGATTTCTATTGGGAGAAGCAGTTTCTTCTGCCCATCTTCATACTGTACCTGTCTCTGATATTACTGTATGTTATCCATTCACAAACAAGGTTGTTGTTTAATCTTCTTTAATCTTTCCAGGGTCCCCCCCCTCGACAAAAAGGTTTCGAACCTCGAGGCTCTTTTCCCCCCGGTTAAATAAAGGCTAAATATCAAACAGCTGTTAGCTGAGATAATGAACTACAGTATATGTCTGGCTCCACATACAATGACCTTTATATCTCTAACCTTTGACCCCTCTGTGTTTTACAGTGACATCATGAACAACAAGGTGTTCTACCAGCACCCCACCTGATGAGGGTTCTGGGATGCATGAGACTGTCATGGAGGTGATGGTTAACGTGCTGGGAGGAGACAAGTCACAGGTACTGGACTTTTTCTGAAATATAGATAGAAGTTTCACACTCTTCTCTCCTTGTGGTGAGTAATTTCATAAGTTACCACTGATGTTTCAGCACACACAGTTCTTCCTCAGTTTTAAAAACTCTTAATGACCCCTTGCTTTGCAGGTACCTCGGTTAGAAAAAGCATCTTTTAGGAAAATATATATTTTTACATTTATTTAGGTTGTGTAGTTAGACTGCTATATGTTTGGGTAGGATCCAAAGATCCAATTAGCTCTGCTGTAAACAGCCATATAGGCGGCTGTCCTGTAAGGACTATCTGTAATGTAAAGCAGGTGCCAGGAAAGTTAATCTGTTACAAGGGATCCTACCAGGGATCCTCCCAACAAGGGGATCCTACCAGGGGGTTCTACTGTACCAAGAAGGGGTCCTACCAGGGATCCTCCCAACAAGGGATCCTACCAGGGGTTCTACTGTCCAACAAGGGGTCCTACAAGGGCCGCCTACCAGGGATCCTCCCAACAAGGGATCCTACCAGGTTCTACTGTACCAACAAGGGTCCTACCATGGATCCTCCCAACAAGGGATCCTACCAGGGGTCCTACTATACAAACAAGGGATCCTACCAGAGTTCCTCCCAACAAGGGATCATCCCAGGGATCGTATCCAACAAGGGAAGCTACCAGGGGTCCTACTATACAAACAAGGGATCCTACCAGGCATCCTCCCCACAAGGGATCCTACCAGGGGTTCTCTCTGTACCAACAAGGGATCCTACCAGGGGTCCTACTGCTGTACCAACAAGGGATCCTCCCAACAAGGGATCCTCCCAGGGATCCTCCCCATCAAGGGATCCTACCAGAGATGCTGCCAGGGATCCTTCCCATTAGGGATCCTACCTGGGATCCTACCCATGAAGGGATCCGACCAGAGATTCTACCCATAAGGGATCCTACCAGTGGTTCTACTGTACCAACAAGGGATCCTACCATGGATCCTCCCAACAAGGGATCCTACCAGGGGTCCTACTATACAACAACAAGGGATCCTACCAGGGTTCCTCCCAACAAGGATCCTCCCAGGGATCGTATCCAACAAGGAAGCTACCAGGGGTCCTACTATACAAACAAGGGGATCCTACCAGGCATCCTCCCCAACAAGGGATCCTACCAGGGGTTCTACTGTACCAACAAGGGATCCTACCAGGGGTCCTACTGTACCAACAAGGGATCCTCCCAACAGGGATCCTACCAGGGATCCTCCCCATCAAGGGATCCTACCAGAGATACTGCCAGGGATCCTCCCATTAGGGATCCTACCTGGGATCCTACCCAAGAAGGGATCCGACCAGAGATTCTACCCCATAAGGGATCCTACCAACAACTACCCACTCAGTAACCAGAGAGGGAATTGGAGGTTCAGGGTTTGTAAGGGCTGGGAGGCTAGAGAGAGGAGGGGAGAGTAGGGAGATGTGGGGGGGGGGGGGGTAAGGAGTGGGAGAGATAGGGCAGGAGGGTTGGGGGGGTACAGGTCAGGTAGAGTGAAGTGGGGAGTAGAGGAGTGGGAGAGATATAGGGCAGAGAGGGTTGGGGGGTACAGGTCAGGTAGAGGGAAGTGGGGAGTAGAGGAGTAATGCCAGTCATTTTAGGGGGTGCTGGAAGACTGGGTACGATTGAAACGTGTCTGCTTGGCAATCTCATTAGTCAGTACCAGTAACATTGATTCCTACACGGTTTGGCCGACATCTGGTATGTCCCCAGTCACTTACAGTGCTGTGTGTGTGTGTGTGTGTGTGTGTGTGTGTGTGTGTGTGTGTGTGTGTGTGTGTGTGTGTGTGTGTTGTGTGTGTGTGTGTGTGTGTGTGTGTGTGTGTGTGTCAGATGTACAGTTCTTACTGACAGACTGTCTTGTTGTCAATGATCATTTCAGCAGCTGTTTTACCTATATTGATTCAGTAACATGACACAAGCTCCATACCCACTTAGGTCATAGTTTCCACTTGAGATCTGTCATCTCAAACTAACACGATATCCATCTTGGTATTCTCTCTTGGACAAATATCAACATAAAAAAAAAAAAAATGTCAGAGTCTACTACAATATATTTGATGTATGTGATATTTTTATGTGATGTATGTGAATACTGTATGTAATATATTTAAATGTAACAACCGTTTTCTTTCTCCTACAGGAGATAGCGTTTCCAAAGATGGTTCCAGTTGCTGTCGGTTCCTGTGTTACTTCTGTCGTATCAGCCGACAGAACCAGAAGGCCATGTTCGACCATCTGAGTTATCTACTGGAGAACAGCTCCGTCGGACTAGGTGGGTAGAGAGGGAGGGGGGGATAGAAGTGGGGGGGGGGGGCGGTAGAGTTTGGGTATTGGGAGATGTGGAGACACTGCCCCCTGCTGTTAGTAAGGGAGAGTTTGGGTATTGGGAGATGTGGAGACACTGCCCCCTGCTGTTAGTAAGGGAGAGTTGGGTATTGGGAGATGTGAGACACTGCCCCCTGCTGTTAGTAAGGGAGAGTTTGGGTATTGGGAGATGTGGAGACACTGCCCCTGCTGCTGTTAGTAGGGATAGTTTGGGTATTGGGAGATGTGGAGACACTGCCCCCTGCTGTTAGTAAGGGAGAGTTTGGGTATTGGGAGATGTGGAGACACTGCCCCCTGCTGGTAGTAAGGGAGAGTTTGGGTATTGGGAGATGTGGAGACACTGCCCCTGCTGTTAGTAAGGGAGAGTTTGGGTATTGGGAGATGTGGAGACACTGCCCCTGCTGTTAGTAAGGGATTTTGGGTATTGGGAGATGTGGAGACACTGCCCCTGCTGTTATTAAGGAGAGTTTGGGTATTGGGAGATGTGGAGACACTGCCCCTGCTGTTAGTAAGGGAGAGTTTGGGTATTGGGAGATGTGGAGACACTGCCCCCTGCTGTTAGTAAGGGAGAGTTTGGGTATTGGGAGATGTGGAGACACTGCCCCCTGCTGTTCGTAAGGAGAGTTTGGGTATTGGGAGAGGTGGAGACACTGCCCCCTGCTGTTAGTAAGGGAGAGTTTGGGTATTGGGAGATGTGAGGACACTGCCCCCTGCTGTTAGTAAGGGAGAGTTTGGGTATTGGGAGATGTGGAGACACTGCCCCCTGCTGTTCGTAAGGGAGAGTTTGGGTATTGGAGATGTGGAGACACTGCTGCCCCCTGCTGTTCGTAGGGAGAGTTTGGGTATTGGGAGATGTGGAGACACTGCCCCCTGCTGTTAGTAAGGGAGAGTTGGGTATTGGGAGATGTGAGGACACTGCCCCCTGCTGTTAGTAAGGGAGAGTTTGCATACAGAAGTAATTATACCATACTACCACAATTACAGCTTAGACACTCTGATATTTCAGACACAAGGAAATATCTTCTCTACCCATGATTACAAGATGCATGATTGTAGTTTGTATCAGTGACTCGTGAGGAACTATTTGGGCCATTGTATTGATGTGTTTTCTCCCCCAGCCTCCCCAGCCATGAGGGGTTCCACTCCCCTGGACGTAGCAGCGTCTCAGTGATGGACAACAACAGCCTGGCTCTCGCTCTGGAGGAGCCTGACCTTGAGAAGTTAGACGCACACACATCCCTGTCACTACATGTCACATCACATAATACCCAGCTGTCCCTCTACTACATGTCACATCACATAATACCCAGCTGTCCCTCTACTAATACATGTCACATCACATAATACCCAGCTTTCCCTCTACTACATGTCACATCACATAATACCCACCTCTCGCTTCACCTGCCCACAACCCAGCTACCCCTCTACTACATGTCACATCACATTTGTTCAACTTGAACAGGCAGGCTGGAGTGTCAGTCCCTGACTCTGGCATGACTAACTCTTGAGTGATGAGTGCATTAAAACTTCAGCATGGGCTCACTCAGGTGTGTGTTCCGTAGGTGGTGACCTACTTGGCAGGTTGTGGGCTGCAGAGCTGTGCCATGCTGCTGGCTAAAGGATATCCTGACATTGGCTGGAACCCCATAGAAGGAGAGAGATATCTGTCCTTTCCTCCGCTTCGCTGTCTTCAGCAACGGTACGTTAGAGAGACAGAGATACAGGCAGAGAGAGAGAGACAGAGAGACAGACAGAGAGAGCGAGACAGAGAGACAGACAGAGAGAGAGAGAGACAGAGAGAGAGAGAGAGAGACAGAGAGAGAGACAGAGAGACAGAGAGAGAGAGAGAGACAGAGAGAGAGAC
>NC_034185.2:9487734-9498257 GCF_002021735.2 Oncorhynchus kisutch | reverse complement strand
CACAGATTCAATGTGGAGGCTATAGGGTACAGGTTGGTGGGGGTTACCGGTACAAGAGTCATTGGAGGCTATATACAGGGGGTACCGTACAGAGTCAATGTGGAGGCTATATACAGGGGACCGGTACAGAGTCAATGTGGAGGCTATATACAGGGGGTACCGGTACAGAGTCAATGTGGAGCTATATACAGGGGGTACCGGTACAGAGTCAATGTGGAGGCTATATACAGGGGGTACCGGTACAGAGTCAATGTGGAGGCTATATACAGGGGGTACCGTACAGAGTCAATGTGGAGGCTATATACAGGGGTACCAGTACAGAGTCAATGTGGAGGCTATATACAGGGGGTACCGGTACAGAGTCAATGTGGAGGCTATATACAGGGGGTACCGTACAGAGTCAATGTGGAGGCTATATACAGGGGGTACCGGTACAGAGTCAATGTGGAGGCTATATACAGGGGGTACCGTACAGAGTCAATGTGGAGGCTATATACAGGGTACCAGTACAGAGTCAATGTGGAGGCTATATACAGGGTGTACCAGTACAGAGTCAAGTGGAGGCTATATACACAGGGGGTACCAGTACAGAGTCAATGTGGAGGCTATATACAGGGGGTACCAGTACAGAGTCAATGTGGAGGCTATATACAGGGGTACCGTACAGAGTCAATGTGGAGGCTATATACAGGGGGTACCGGTACAGAGTCAATGTGGAGGCTATATACAGGGGGTACCGGTACAGAGTCAATGTGGAGGCTATATACAGGGGGTACCGGTACAGAGTCAATGTGGAGGCTATATACAGGGGGTACCGGTACAGAGTCAATGTGGAGGCTATATACAGGGGGTACCGGTACAGAGTCAATGTGGAGGCTATATACAGGGGTACCGGTACAGAGTCAATGTGTGAGCTATATACAGGGGGTACCGGTACAGAGTCAATGTGGAGGCTATATACAGGGGGTACCAGTACAGAGTCAATGTGGAGGCTATATACAGGGGGTACCGGTACAGAGTCAATGTGGAGGCTATATACAGGGGTACCGGTACAGAGTCAATGTGGAGGCTATATACAGGGGTACCGGTACAGAGTCAATGTGGAGGCTATATACAGGGGGTACCGGTACAGAGTCAATGTGGAGGCTATATACAGGGGTACCGTACAGAGTCAATGTGGAGGCTATATACAGGGGGTACCAGTACAGAGTCAATGTGGAGGCTATATACAGGGGGTACCGGTACAGAGTCAATGTGGGGCTATATACAGGGGTACCGGTACAGAGTCAATGTGGAGGCTATATACAGGGGGTACCGGTACAGAGTCAATGTGGAGGCTATATACAGGGGTACCGTCAGAGTCAATGTGGAGGCTATATACAGGGGGTACCGGTACAGAGTCAATGTGGAGGCTATATACAGGGGTACCAGTACAGAGTCAATGTGGAGGCTATACACAGGGGTACCGGTACAGAGTCAATGTGGAGGCTATATACAGGTGGTACCAGTACAGAGTCAATGTGGAGGCTATATACAGGGTACCGGTACAGAGTCATGTGGAGGCTATATACAGGGGGTACCGTACAGAGTCAATGTGGAGGCTATATACGGGGGTACCGGTACAGAGTCAATGTGGAGGCTATATACATGGGGTACCGGTACAGAGTCAATGTGGAGGCTATATACAGGGGTACCGTACAGAGTCAATGTGGAGGCTATATACAGGGGGTACCGGTACAGAGTCAGTGGAGGCTATATACAGGGGTACCGGTACAGAGTCAATGTGGAGGCTATATACAGGGGGTACCGGTACAGAGTCAATGTGGAGGCTATATACAGGGGTACCGGTACAGAGTCAATGTGGAGGCTATATACAGGGGGTACCCGTACAGAGTCAATGTGGAGGCTATATACAGGGGGTACAGTACAGTCAATGTGGAGGCTATATACAGGGGGTACCGGTACAGAGTCAATGTGGAGGCTATATACGGGGTACCGGTACAGAGTCAATGTGGAGGCTATATACAGGGGGTACCGGTACAGAGTCAATGTGGAGGCTATATACAGGGGTACCGTACAGAGTCAATGTGGAGGCTATATACAGGGGTACCGGTACAGAGTCAATGTGGAGGCTATATACAGGGGGTACCAGTACAGAGTCAATGTGGAGGCTATATACAGGGTGTACCAGTACAGAGTCAATGTGGAGGCTATATACAGGGGTACCGGTACAGAGTCAATGTGGAGGCTATATACAGGGGGTACCAGTACAGAGTCAATGTGGAGGCTATATACAGGGGTACCGGTACAGAGTCAATGTGGAGGCTATATACAGGGGTACCGGTACAGAGTCAATGTGGAGGCTATATACAGGGGGTACCACAGAGTCAATGTGGAGGCTATATACAGGGGGTACCGGTACAGAGTCAATGTGGAGGCTATATACAGGGGTACCAGTACAGAGTCAATGTGGAGGCTATATACAGGGGTACCAGTACAGAGTCAATGTGGAGCTATATACAGGGGGTACCGGTACAGAGTCAATGTGGAGGCTATACAGGGGTACCAGTACAGAGTCAATGTGGAGGCTATATACAGGGGGTACCAGTACAGAGTCAATGTGGAGGCTATATACAGGGGTACCGTACAGAGTCAATGTGGAGGCTATATACAGGGGTACCAGTACAGAGTCAATGTGGAGGCTATATACAGGGGGTACCGGTACAGAGTCAATGTGGAGGCTATATACAGGGGGTACCAGTACAGAGTCAATGTGGAGGCTATATACAGGGGTACCGGTACAGAGTCAATGTGGAGGCTATATACAGGGGGTACCAGTACAGAGTCAATGTGGAGGCTATATACAGGGGTACCGGTACAGAGTCAATGTGGAGGCTATATACAGGGGGTACCGGTACAGAGTCAATGTGGAGGCTATATACAGGGGGGTACCGGTACAGAGTCAATGTGGAGGCTATATACAGGGGGTACCAGTACAGAGTCAATGTGGAGGCTATATACAGGGGTACCGGTACAGAGTCAATGTGGAGGCTATATACAGGGGGTACCGGTACAGAGTCAATGTGGAGGCTATATACAGGGGGGTACCAGTACAGAGTCAATGTGGAGGCTATATACAGGGGGTACCAGTACAGAGTCAATGTGGAGGCTATATACAGGGGTACCGTACAGAGTCAATGTGGAGGCTATATACAGGGGGTACCGGTACAGAGTCAATGTGGAGGCTATATACAGGGGGTACCGGTACAGAGTCAATGTGGAGGCTATATACAGGGTACCGGTACAGAGTCAATGTGGAGGCTATATACAGGGGTTACCGGTACAGAGTCAATGTGGAGGCTAATACAGGGGTACCGGTACAGAGTCAATGTGGAGGCTATATACAGGGGTACCGGTACAGAGTCAATGTGGAGGCTATATACAGGGGGTACCGGTACAGAGTCAATGTGGAGGCTATATACAGGGGTACCGGTACAAGAGTCAATGTGGAGGCTATATACAGGGGGTACCGGTACAGAGTCAATGTGGAGGCTATATACAGGGTATACGGTACAGAGTCAATGTGGAGGCTATATACAGGGGGTACCGGTACAGAGTCAATGTGGAGGCTATATACAGGGGGTACCGGTACAGAGTCAATGTGGAGGCTATATACAGGGGTACCAGTACAGAGTCAATGTGGAGGCTATATACAGGGGGTACCGGTACAGAGTCAATGTGGAGGCTATATACAGGGGTACCAGTACAGAGTCAATGTGGAGGCTATATACAGGGGGTACCGGTACAGAGTCAATGTGGAGGCTATATACAGGGGGTACCGGTACAGAGTCAATGTGGGAGGCTATATACAGGGGGTACCGGTACAGAGTCAATGTGGAGGCTATATACAGGGGGTACCAGTACAGAGTCAATGTGGAGGCTATATACAGGGGGTACCAGTACAGAGTCAATGTGGAGGCTATATACAGGGGGTACCAGTACAGAGTCAATGTGGAGGCTATATACAGGGGGTACCGGTACAGAGTCAATGTGGAGGCTATATACAGGGGGTACCAGTACAGAGTCAATGTGGAGGCTATATACAGGGGGTACCAGTACAGAGTCAATGTGGAGGCTATATACAGGGGGGGTACCAGTACAGAGTCAATGTGGAGGCTATATACAGGGGGTACCAGTACAGAGTCAATGTGGAGGCTATATACAGGGGGTACCGGTACAGAGTCAATGTGGAGGCTATATACAGGGGTACAGTACAGAGTCAATGTGGAGGCTATATACAGGGGGTACCAGTACAGAGTCAATGTGGAGGCTATATACATACAGGGGGGGTACCAGTACAGAGTCAATGTGGAGGCTATATACAGGGGTACCGGTACAGAGTCAATGTGGAGGCTATATACAGGGGGTACCGGTACAGAGTCAATGTGGAGGCTATATACAGGGTACCAGTACAGAGTCAATGTGGAGGCTATATACAGGGGGTACCGGTACAGAGTCAATGTGGAGGCTATATACAGGGGGTACCAGTACAGAGTCAATGTGGAGGCTATATACAGGAGGTACCGTACAGAGTCAATGTGGAGGCTATATACAGGGGTACCGGTACAGAGTCAATGTGAGGCTATATACAGGGGTACCAGTACAGAGTCAATGTGGAGGCTATATACAGGGGGGGTACCAGTACAGAGTCAATGTGGAGGCTATATACAGGGGGTACCAGGTACAGAGTCAATGTGGAGGCTATATACAGGGGGTACCAGTACAGAGTCAATGTGGAGGCTATATACAGGGGGTACCAGTACAGAGTCAATGTGGAGGCTATATACAGGGGGTACCAGTACAGAGTCAATGTGGAGGCTATATACAGGGTGTACCAGTACAGAGTCAATGTGGAGGCTATATACAGGGGGGGTACCAGTACAGAGTCAATGTGGAGGCTATATACAGGGGGTACCAGTACAGAGTCAATGTGGAGGCTATATACAGGGGGTACCGGTACAGAGTCAATGTGGAGGCTATATACAGGGGGTACCAGTACAGAGTCAATGTGGAGGCTATATACAGGGGGTACCAGTACAGAGTCAATGTGGAGGCTATATACAGGGGGTACCAGTACAGAGTCAATGTGGAGGCTATATACAGGAGGTACCAGTACAGAGTCAATGTGGAGGCTATATACAGGGGGTACCAGTACAGAGTCAATGTGGAGGCTATATACAGGGTGTATGTGGAGGCTATATACAGGGGGTACCGGTACAGAGTCAATGTGGAGGCTATATACAGGGGGTACCGGTACAGAGTCAATGTGGAGGCTATATACAGGGGTACCGGTACAGAGTCAATGGGAGGCTATATACAGGGGGTACCGGTACAGAGTCAATGTGGAGGCTATATACAGGGGGTACCGGTACAGAGTCAATGTGGAGGCTATATACAGGGGGTACCGGTACAGAGTCAATGTGGAGGCTATATACAGGGGGTACCGGGACAGAGTCAATGTGGAGGCTATATACAGGGGTACCGGACAGAGTCAATGTGGAGGCTATATACAGGGGGTACCGTTACAGAGTCAATGTGGAGGCTATATACAGGGGGTACCGGTACAGAGTCAATGTGGAGCTATATACAGGGGTACCGGGACGAGTCAATGTGGAGGCTATATACAGGGGGGTACCGGGACAGAGTCAATGTGAGGCTATATACAGGGGGTACCGGTACAGAGTCAATGTGGAGGCTATATACAGGGGTACCGGTACAGAGTCAATGTGGAGGCTATATACAGGGGGTACCGGTACAGAGTCAATGTGGAGGCTATACAGGGGGTCCCGGTACAGAGTCATTCATGTGAGGGCTATATACAGGGGGTATCGGTACAGAGTCAATGTGAGGCTATATACAGGGGGTACCAGTACAGAGTCAATGTGGAGGCTATATACAGGGGGTATCGGTACAGAGTCAATGTGGAGGCTATATACAGGGGGTACCGGTACAGAGTCAATGTGGAGGCTATATACAGGGGGGTATCGGTACAGAGTCAATGTGGAGGCTATATACAGGGGGTATCGGTACAGAGTCAATGTGGAGGCTATATACAGGGGGTACCGGTACAGAGTCAATGTGAGACTATATACAGGGGGTACCAGTACAGAGTCAATGTGGGGGGGGCACTGGTTAGTTGAGGTAATTGAGGTAATATGTACATGTAGGTAGAGTTAAAGTTAAGATAGCCTGGTTAGCCTAGCCAGCTAACGTACCAATCTAAAATGTTTATCCGACATGAGCTAATTGAAGTGACTGTCAGTAAGTGACATAGAACAAGAGGAAAACAGCTGCTGTACCTTGTGTATTCTACTATTCTAACTCTCAACAGGAAGTTGAGACCCCGACCGAACCCCCCCCCCCCCACACACACACACACACCAAAGAGCAAGTTTTTGAAACATGTACAGAGGGTCCTCGGGGGTCTCATTTGTAGCTACGACCCTGCTAATATACTAACCACATGGAATCTCTCTTTCATCTCTCCATCTCTTGCCAATCTGAAGTAGTTGATCAGCCAGACCATGGCTAGCTGGGCTCAGGAGTGTGCATCCAGGACCCAGAGCTGCTCGTTTACTACTGTATGATTGAAGAGATAACACACAATCTTGGTGTCTCCTCTCAGCCAACCTGAAGGACAACGGCTAGCTGGCTCAGGAGTTACATTGTTACTACTGTAGGATTAAAGAGATAACACACAATCTTGGTATCTCCCCTCAGCCAACCTGAAGGAGTTGATCAGCCAGACCATGGCTAGCTGGGCTCAGGAGTGTAGCAATCCAGGACCCAGAGCTGGTTCGTGTGATGTTCAGCCTGCTGAGACGTCAGTACGACGGCATCGGAGCGCTGCTCAGCAGGCCATGAGGAAGAGTACGTATTGTCCAGTCTTAACTCTCTGGGTTGTGATTTTAGTATTTTGTTGTTCATCTTTCATTCCTTCAATTGCAATAAGATGGACATAGTCATACAGATTGAAAATCTCATTTTTGGTCCATTACTTGTACCAGGTTACACCATCTCTGCTGTATCAGTACAGAACTGTCCAGTTTAACTTTAGTCTCTTACCATTACCAGGTTACACCCATCTCTGCTGTATCAGTACAGAACTGTCCAGTTTAACTTTAGTCTCTTACCATTACCAAAGTTACACCATCTCTGCTGTATCAGTACAGAACTGGTCCAGTTAACTTTAGTCTCTTACCATTACCAGGTTTACACCAATCTCTGCTGTATCAGTACAGAACTGTCCAGTTTAAACTTTAGTCTCTTACCAGTACCAGGTTACACCATCCTCTGCTGTATCAGTACAGAACTGTCCAGTTTAACTTTAGTCTCTTACCATTACCAGGTTACACCATCTCTGCTGTATCAGTACAGAACTGTCCAGTTTAACTTTAGTCTCTGACCATTACCAGGTTACACCATCTCTGCTGTGTCAGTACAGGACTGTGTCAACCTCCTGGCCTCTTCTGGGCCAGATCAGATCACTGCTGTCTGTACGCATGGGGAAAGAAGAGGAGAAACTCATGATCGACGGCCTGGGGTGAGAGAGGAGTGGAGGGTGTGTGTGTGTTCTCTGTACGCATGGGAAAGAAGATGAGAAACTCATGATCATCAGACTGGGGTGAGAGAGGAGTGGAGGGTGTGTGTGTGTTCTCTGTACGCATTAGGGAAAGAAGAGGAGGAACTCATGATCATCAGACTGGGGTGAGAGAGGAGTGGAGGGTGTGTGTGTGTTCTCTGTACGCATGGGAAAGAAGATGAGAAACTCATGATCATCAGACTGGGGTGAGAGAGGAGTGGAGGGTGTGTGTGTGTTCTCTGTACGCATTAGGGAAAGAAGAGGAGGAACTCATGATCATCAGACTAGGGTGAGAGAGGAGTGGAGGGTGTGTGTGTGTTCTCTAGTACGCATGGGAAAGAAGAGGAGGAACTCATGATCATCAGACTGAGGTGAGAGAGGAGTGGAGGGTGTGTGTGTGTTCTCTGTACGCATGGGAAAGAAGAGGAGGAACTCATGATCATCAGACTGGGGTGAGAGAGGAGTGGAGGGTGTGTGGTGTGTTCTCTGTACGCATGGGAAAGAAGAGGAGGAACTCATGATCATCAGACTGGGGTGAGAGGGAGAGGGAAAGTGTGTGTGTGTTCTCTGTACGCATGGGAAAGAAGAGGAGGAACTCATGATCATCAGACTGGGATGAGAGGGAGAGGGAAAGTGTGTGTGTGTTCTCTGTACGCATGGGAAAGAAGAGGAGAAACTCATGATCATCAGACTGGGGAGAGAGAGGAGTGGAGGGTGTGTGTGTGTTCTCTGTATGCATGGGAAAGAAGAGGAGGAACTCATGATCATCAGACTGGGGAGAGAGATTACTCCTGTGTGTGCGCTTGCTTGCGTGGGTGTGATATTAGCACAGAGTTTCTAAGCCCAGAGGCTTCTGGGAACTCTTGCGAAACAACCAATCGGACCAGGCCGTAGTTTGGGGTTTGACAAGTGAAACATTCTTCGTTAGTTGTTAATTTTCTAGAAATGTAAAGACACAACCTTGATTTGAGCATGTTATTACTCCAACCTCGAGCAACTGACAGACGTTTTCATTTGAGTCAAAAAACAACTTTATTTCTTATTTATTTATTTTGATTTGACGGCTCTGCACACGTGCAGTTCGGCGACCTCTAGACCCAATGACGTGTTTCTACACGTGAGATTAGCTAGCCAACGTCTCCATGACAACGCCTACAAGTATGATCTGGGATTTCTATTGGGAGAAGCAGTTTCTGCCCATCTTCATACTGTACTGTCTCTGATATTACTGTATGTTATCCATTCACAAACAAGGTTGTTGTTTAATCTTCTTTAATTCCAGGGTCCCCCCTCGACAAAAAGGTTTCGAACCTCGAGGCTCTTTTCCCGGGTTAAATAAAGGCTAAATATCAAACAGCTGTTAGCTGAGATAATGAACTACAGTATGTCTGGCTCCACATACAATGACCTTTATATCTCTAACCTTTGACCCCTCTGTGTTTACAGTGACATCATGAACAACAAGGTGTTCTACCAGCACCCCAACCTGATGAGGTTCTGGGGATGCATGAGACTGTCATGGAGGTGATGGTTAACGTGCTGGGAGGAGACAAGTCACAGGTACTGGACTTTTTCTGAAATATAGATAGAAGTTTCACACTCTTCTCTCCTTGTGGTGAGTAATTTCATAAGTTACCACTGATGTTTCAGCACACAGTTCTTCCTCAGTTTTAAACTCTTAATGACCCCTTGCTTTGCAGGTACCTCGGTTAGAAAAAGCATCTTTTAGGAAAATATATATTTTTACATTTATTTAGGTTGTGTAGTTAGACTGCTATATGTTTGGGTAGGATCCAAATAGATCCAATTAGCTCTGCTGTAAACAGCCATATAGGCGCTGTCCTGTAAGGACTATCTGTAATGTAAAGCAGGTGCCAGGAAAGTTAATCTGTTACAAGGGATCCTACCAGGGATCCTCCCAACAAGGGATCCTACCAGGGGTTCTACTGTACCAAGAAGGGGTCCTACCAGGGATCCTCCCAACAAGGGATCCTACCAGGGGTTCTACTGTACCAACAAGGGGTCCTACCAGGGATCCTCCCAACAAGGGATCCTACCAGGGGTTCTACTGTACCAACAAGGGGTCCTACCATGGATCCTCCCAACAAGGGATCCTACCAGGGGTCCTACTATACAAACAAGGGATCCTACCAGAGTTCCTCCCAACAAGGGATCATCCCAGGGATCGTATCCAACAAGGGAAGCTACCAGGGGTCCTACTATACAAACAAGGGATCCTACCAGGCATCCTCCCCAACAAGGGATCCTACCAGGGGTTCTACTGTACCAACAAGGGATCCTACCAGGGGTCCTACTGTACCAACAAGGGATCCTCCCAACAAGGGATCCTCCCAGGGATCCTCCCCATCAAGGGATCCTACCAGAGATGCTGCCAGGGATCCTTCCCATTAGGGATCCTACCTGGGATCCTACCCATGAAGGGATCCGACCAGAGATTCTACCCATAAGGGATCCTACCAGTGGTTCTACTGTACCAACAAGGGATCCTACCATGGATCCTCCCAACAAGGGATCCTACCAGGGGTCCTACTATACAAACAAGGGATCCTACCAGGGTTCCTCCCAACAAGGGATCCTCCCAGGGATCGTATCCAACAAGGGAAGCTACCAGGGGTCCTACTATACAAACAAGGGATCCTACCAGGCATCCTCCCCAACAAGGGATCCTACCAGGGGTTCTACTGTACCAACAAGGGATCCTACCAGGGGTCCTACTGTACCAACAAGGGATCCTCCCAACAAGGGATCCTACCAGGGATCCTCCCCATCAAGGGATCCTACCAGAGATACTGCCAGGGATCCTTCCCATTAGGGATCCTACCTGGGATCCTACCCAAGAAGGGATCCGACCAGAGATTCT
>NC_034185.2:9445234-9482734 GCF_002021735.2 Oncorhynchus kisutch | reverse complement strand
TCTTTCAGCTGATCAACAAGGGTAAAGGCGAGGCCTTGCGTATCCGTGCCATCCTGCGCTCCCTGGTTCCTACTACAGACCTGGTTGGCATCATCAGTATTCCACTCAAGATGCCCATCGTCAATAAAGGTAGGACCCAGTAGCATATTTTAACACATATTACTCAGTAGAATGTATTGGTTCTATCAGAACTTTCATATCCTTAACGTCCAATTTTGGTTGGATTTTGGCTTCTACCTCTTCCTCCTTCTCTACCTCCTCTTCTACCTCTTCCTCCTTCTCTATCTCTTCTTCGTCCTCCTCCTCCTCTTCTACCTCTTCCTCCTTCTCTACCTCTTCCTCCTCCTCCTCTTCTACCTCTTCCTCCTCCTCCTCCTCTTCTACCTCTTCCTCCTTCTCTATCTCTTCTTCGTCCTCCTCCTCCTCTTCTACCTCTTCCTCCTTTTCTACCTCTTCCTCATCCTCCTCCTCCTCTTCTACCTCTTCCTCCTCCTCCTCCTCTTCTACCTCTTCCTCCTTCTCTACCTCCTCTTCTACCTCTTCCTCCTTCTCTACCTCCTCTTCTTCCTCTATCTCCTCTTCCTCCTCCTCCTCTACCTCTTTCTCTACCTCCTCCTCCTCTTCCTCCTCCTGCTCCTGCTCCTCCTCATCCTCCTCTACCTCCTCCTCCTCCTCTTCCTCCTCTACCTCCTCTTCCTCCTCTACCTCTACCTCCTCTTCTTCCTCCTCCACCTCTTCTTCCTCCTCCTCCTCCTCCTTCTCCTCCACCCCCAGACGGTAGTGTGACAGAGCCAGACATGTCGGCTAGTTTCTGTCCGGACCACAAGGCCCCAATGGTGTTGTTCCTGGATCGTGTGTACGGTGTGGAGGACCAGAGCTTCCTGCTACACCTGTTGGAGGTGGGCTTCCTGCCTGACCTCCGTGCCTCCGCGTCCCTGGACACGGTGAGTAGAAGAGACCAATCAGTCAGTCAGTCAGTGAACCAGTCATTCAGTCAGTCAGTCAGTGAACCAGTCAGTCAGTCAGTGAACCAGTCAGTCAGTTAGTGAACCAGTCAGTCAGTTAGTGAACCAGTCAGTCAGTGAGTGAACCAGTCAGTCAGTGAGTGAACCAGTCAGACAGTCAGTCAGTGAACCAGTCAGTCAGTCAGTGAACCAGTCAGTCAGTCAGTGAACCAGTCAGTCAGTCAGTCAGTGAACCAGTCAGTCACTGTCTGTCAGTCAGTCAGTTAGTAAACATGTCAGTCAGTCAGTGAACCAGTCAGTCAGTCAGTGAACCAGTCAGTCAGTTAGTGAACCAGTCAGTCAGTCAGTGAACCAGTCAGTCAGTCAGTGAACCAGTCAGTCTTCCCTGGACATGGTGAGTAGGAGAGAGTCTTTGGTTGGTCAGTCAGTCAATGAGAAAACACAGCAAATATTCACATATCAATCAACCAATCAATACATCTATTCATTCATCCTCTCTCCATAGCTTGTAATAACCTCTTGTACGTGTAACAACATGTTTATCAAAGATCTCTAATGACGACAGTAACAGAGTTGATGAGTTGTTGGGTAAATATTGACTGCTGTTTTGCACCTTGGTCCAAGTGAATCAGGTTCAATGTGAATCAATGTGAATCAAGTTCGTTGTGGATCCATGTGATTCAAGTTCAATGTGGATCAATGTGAATCAAGTTCGTTGTGGATCCATGTGATTCAAGTTCAATGTGGATCAATGTGAATCAAGTTCGTTGTGGATCCATGTGATTCAAGTTCAATGTGGATCAATGTGAATCAAGTTCGTTGTGGATCCATGTGATTCAAGTTCAATGTGGATCAATGTGAATCAAGTTCGTTGTGGATCCATGTGATTCAAGTTCAATGTGGATCAATGTGAATCAAGTTCGTTGTGGATCCATGTGATTCAAGTTCAATGTGGATCCATCAAAACAAGAAACGTCTGTTTGATAAACCTTAGTTCAGTTTACTCATCCTTTAAAAAATAAGATAAAACTTCTTTCATCCCAGCTCCATCTGGTCCTGTGGGGGAGGATTAGTATTCCCCACGCTGGCACGGAAACTGTAGCCATGGGAGACCGTTGCCATGGGACCATAATCCCTTGGGAGAGAGAGAGAGAGAGAGAGAGAGAGAGAAAGCGACGCTGACAGTCCCCATTTATCTCAATGCCTGCTGAAACCGTCTGCCTTAGAGGTCACTGTGACCTCAGGGATAATGTCTAACACACAGGTGGAACCGAACTCGGTCCTTTGATTCATGGTTGTGTACTTGACATGCCGAGATTCTCTCTAATAGTTGTGTAACGGTGGTTAGTCAGTCACCATCCGTTGGTCCTGGAGAGTTGTTGGGTGGGCCGGCTTTTCTTTCAGCCCAGCTCTAATGAATAGTTGTTAAGCTGAACGGGTGGGTTAGTGCTATGTTGGAACCTGCAGAGGCAGGTAGCCTAGTGGTTTAGAGGCAGGCAGCCTAGTGGTTTAGAGACAGGTAGCCTAGTGGTTTAGAGGCAGGTAGCCTAGTGGTTTAGAGGCAGGTAGCCTAGTGGTTTAGAGGCAGATAGCCTAGTGGTTTAGAGCCAGGTAGCCTAGTGGTTTAGAGGCAGGTAGCCTAGTGGTTTAGAGGCAGATAGCCTAGTGGTTTAGAGGCAGGTAGCCTAGTGGTTTAGAGGCAGGTAGCCTAGTGGTTTAGAGGCAGGTAGCCTAGTGGTTTAGAGACAGGTAGCCTAGTGGTTTAGAGGCAGGTAGCCTAGTGGTTTAGAGGCAGGTAGCCTAGTGGTTTAGAGGCAGGTAGCCTAGTGGTTTAGAGGCAGGTAGCCTAGTGGTTTAGAGGCAGGTAGCCTAGTGGTTTAGAGGCAGGTAGCCTAGTGGTTTAGAGGCCGGTAGCCTAGTGGTTTATTGGCAGATAGCTTAGTGGTTTAGAGGCAGATAGCTTAGTGGTTTAGAGGCAGGTACCCTAGTGGTTTAGAGACAGGTAGCCTAGTGGTTTAGAGCGTTGGACTAGTAACCGAAAGTTTGCTAGATCGAATCCCCGAGCTGACAAGGTAAAAAAAAAAAAAATTGTGTGGTTTGTGAAGATAGTAGTCACATTGTAGTGATTCTTTAGGGAGAAACTCAGCATGAAACAACCGTACTTCAAGGAGTCAAGAGGTCAAGTGTTGGGGTTGACCTCTGGTCTATCCTCTGTCATTCACTAACACGTCAGTCTGTTGACCTCTGGTCTATCCTCTTGTCATTCACTAACGTCAGTCTGTTGACCTCTGGTCTATCCTCTGTCATTCAGTAACATGTCAGTCTGTTGACCTCTGGTCTGTCCTCTGTCATTCACTAACATGTCAGTCTGTTGACCTCTGGTCTATCCACTGGCATTCACTAACGTCAGTCTGTTGACCTCTGGTCTATCCACTGTCATTCACTAATGTCAGTCTGTTGACCTCTGGTCTATCCACTGTCATTCACTAACATGTCAGTCTGTTGACCTCTGGTCTATCCACTGTCATTCAGTAACATGTCAGTCTGTTGACCTCTGGTCTATCCTCTGTCATTCACTAACGTCAGTCTGTTGACCTCTGGTCTATCCACTGTCATTCAGTAACATGTCAGTCTGTTGACCTCTGGTCTATCCTCTGTCATTCAGTAACATGTCAGTCTGTCCTCTGGCCTGTAGGATGTGCTAAGCACCACAGAGACAGCTCTGGCCATGAACAGGTACATCGGTTCGGCCCTGCTTCCCCTGCTGACCAGGTGTGCTGGCCACTTCTCGGGCACGGAGCACTACGCGGCGCTCATCGACTCTACCCTCCACACTATCTATCGGCTGTCCAAGGGCCGCTCCCTCACCAAGGCCCAGAGAGACTCTATCGAGGAGTGTCTGCTTGCCATCTGCAAGTAAGAACTAACACAGACTAGCACCATGTTATAAACCTCTAAGGCTCTGTTGATGCCCTGGGCTCTGCTGTAACTGTTGTGTTGTCATGACAACGATCAACCAATCTGTAGCTGTGGTGTTGTCATGACAATGACCAATCAATCTGTAGCTGTGGTGTTGTCATGACAATGATCAACCAATCTGTAGCTGTGGTGTTGTCATGACAATGACCAACCAATCTGTAACTGTGGTGTTGTCATGACAATGATCAACCAATCTGTAACTGTGGTAGCTTTATAGCAGAGCTTTCACATAAAAAATAATTTCCGGTCGAAGTCGGAGTATTCACGGCTTATTCCCTGATTCTGGGAATCTTCCAACTGGGAATTTTGTAAAAGTTCCTGACACTTTCAACCCTAGTTAGAGCCTTATATTCCAACCTGAGATATGTTCGTATTTGACTGTGTGTCAATCACAGCTCTCTCTTCCCCCTGCTGCCCTACAGACACCTGCGCCCTTCCATGATGCAACAGCTGCTGAGACGTCTGGTGTTCGATGTTCCCCTGCTGACGGAGTACTGCAAGATGCCCCTCAGGGTAAGATCCCATTCTCACAGAGTACTGCAAGATGCCCCTCAGGGTAAGATCCCATTCTCACAGAGTACTGCAAGATGCCCCTCAGGGTAAGATCCCATTCTCACGGAGTACTGCAAGATGCCACTCAGGGTAAGATCCCATTCTCACAGAGTACTGCAAGATACCCCTGAGGGTAAGATCCCATTCTCACAGAGTACTGCAAGATGCCCCTCAGGGTAAGATCCCATTCTCACGGAGTACTGCAAGATGCCCCTGAGGGTAAGATCCCATTCTCACAGAGTACTGCAAGATGCCACTCAGGGTAAGATCCCATTCTCACAGAGTACTGCAAGATGCCCCTGAGGGTAAAATCCCATTCTCACAGAGTACTGCAAGATGCCACTGAGGGTAAGATCCCATATTGATAGAGTACTGCAAGATGCCACTGAGGGTTAAGATCCCATACTGACAGAGTACAAGATGCCCCTCAGGGTAAGATCCCATTCTCACAGAGTACTGCAAGATGCCACTGAGGGTTAAGATCCAATACTGACAGAGTACAAGATGCCACTCAGGGTAAGATCCCATACTGACAGAGTACAAGATGCCCCTCAGGGTAAGATCCCATACTGACAGAGTACTGCAAGGTGCCTCTCAGGGTGAGATATCTCTCCTTCTCCGTGTGATAGGAGAATGACCAGAAGAACAGTTTGTTTGTGTTGCTGACTGTTGCCAGAGAGGAAATGTTTAAAAAGGACAAGCTGTCACGAGATTCATCCTCTCCTAATAAGATGTGTTTATGACTGAAATACGAATCATATCATTACCCTGGTTTACATCAGCACTTAGCTGCTATATCTATCATCAAGGGAACCTGACGGTTTGTCAACACTAGTCACCTGTTGTCTCTTTGTGTTTCCTCCAGCTGTTGACTGAACACTATGAGCAGAGCTGGAAGTACTACTGTCTTCCCTCGGGGCTAGGGAGCTCCGGCATGGCCTCGGAGGAAGAACTGTTGCTCACCAAGAAACTCTTCTGGGGAATATTCGACTCCCTCTCAGCGAAGGTACAGACGGACGGTACTGTTATGTGTAGCCTACAGACCCTGTGTTGTTCCTCAGCTCTGCTTTAATAGGATGCTAATGAAGGCTTAAGGGGTTAAGGGGTTACAGTACATTACTTTACTCCCGACTGACTTGCATCTAGGTAACAGATTCCTGGTAGTGTGAGTGTCTCTAGGTAACAGATTCCTGGAAGTATGAGTATCTCTAGGTAACAGATTCCTGGTAGTATGAGTGTCTCTAGGTAACAGATTCCTGGTAGTGTGAGTGTCTAGGTAACAGATTCCTGGTAGTGTGAGTGTCTAGGTAACAGGTTCCTGGTAGTGTGAGTGTCTAGGTAACAGATTCCTGGTAGTGTGAGTGTCTAGGTAACAGATTCCTGGTAGTGTGAGTGTCTCTAGGTAACAGATTCCTGGTAGTGTGAGTGTCTAGGTAACAGATTCCTGGTGGTGTGAGTGTCTAGGTAACAGATTCCTGGTAGTGTGAGTGTCTCTAGGTAACAGATTACTGGTAGTGTGAGTGTCTCTCGGTAACAGATTACTGGTAGTGTGAGTGTCTCTCTAGGTAACAGATTACTGGTAGTGTGAGTGTCTCTCTAGGTAACAGATTACTGGTAGTGTGAGTGTCTCTCTAGGTAACAGATTACTGGTAGTGTGAGTGTCTCTCTAGGTAACAGGTTACTGGTAGTGTGAGTGTCTCTCTAGGTAACATATTACTGGTAGTGTGAGTGTCTCTCTAGGTAACAGATTACTGGTAGTGTGAGTGTCTCTCTAGGTAACAGATTACTGGTAGTGTGAGTGTCTCTCTAGGTAACAGATTCATGGTAGTGTGTGTCTCTCTAGGTAACATATTCCTGGTAGTGTGAGTGTCTCTCTTGGTAACATATTCATGGTAGTGTGTGTCTCTCTAGGTAACAGATTCCTGGTGGTGTGTGTCTCTCTAGGTAACATATTCCTGGTAGTGTGAGTGTCTCTCTTGGTAACATATTCATGGTAGTGTGTGTCTCTCTAGGTAACATATTCCTGGTAGTGTGAGTTTCTCTCTAGGTAACAGATTCATGGTAGTGTGTGTCTCTCTAGGTAACATATTCCTGGTAGTGTGAGTGTCTCTCTAGGTAACATATTCATGGTACTATGAGTGTCTCTCTAGGTAACATATTCCTGGTAGTGTGAGTGTCTCTCTTGGTAACATATTCATGGTAGTGTGTGTCTCTCTTGGTAACAGATTCATGGTAGTATGAATGAGAGAGAGAGAGAAACACAGAGGAAGAGGACTGTGAACCGAGCTGGTGTCGCTGAAATAGGAAATAGATTAATCATTTATCAGACTGTGACAGATCACTGCTATGTGGCTCTGCAGTGTTTCTCTCTCTCCCCCTATGCCCTTCTCTTCCTGTCTTCCTCTCGCTCTCTCTTCCTCATTCTGCTCCCCTCTCTCTCTCTCTCTCTCTCTCTCTCTCTCTGTCTGTCCTCTTTTGACCCAACTGCCCCTGTCTAAGAGAGCAGCAGAGAGAGCTAGAACGAGAGAAAGCAACAGATAGTCTGGAAGACTTTCTAATATCTATTTGTTACCTCACCCCTCTGTCTCCCCTGTCTCTATTTATTACCTCACCCTCTGTCTCCCCTGTCTCTATTTATTACCTCACCCCTCTGTCTCCCCTGTCTCTATTTGTTACCTCACCCCTCTGTCTCCCTGTCTCTATTTATTACCTCACCCCTCTGTCTCCCCTGTCTCTATTTGTTACCTCACCCCTCTGTCTCCCTGTCTCTATTTATTACCTCACCCCTCTGTCTCCCCTGTCTCTATTTATTACCTCACCCCTCTGTCTCCCCTGTCTCTATTTGTTACCTCACCCCTCTGTCTCCCCTGTCTCTATTTATTACCTCACCCCTCTGTCTCCCCCTGTCTCTATTTATTACCTCACCCCTCTGTCTCCCCCTGTCTCTATTTGTTACCTCACCCCTCTGTTTCCCCCTGTCTCTATTTATTACCTCACCCCTCTGTCTCCCCCTGTCTCTATTTATTACCTCACCCCTCTGTCTCCCCCTGTCTCTATTTGTTACCTCACCCCTCTGTTTCCCCCTGTCTCTATTTATTACCTCACCCCTCTGTCTCCCCTGTCTCTATTTATTACCTCACCCCTCTGTCTCCCCTGTCTCTATTTGTTACCTCACCCCTCTGTCTCCCTGTCTCTATTTATTACCTCACCCCTCTGTCTCCCCTGTCTCTATTTGTTACCTCACCCCTCTGTCTCCCTGTCTCTATTTATTACCTCACCCCTCTGTCTCCCCTGTCTCTATTTATTACCTCACCCCTCTGTCTCCCCTGTCTCTATTTGTTACCTCACCCCTCTGTCTCCCCTGTCTCTATTTATTACCTCACCCCTCTGTCTCCCCCTGTCTCTATTTATTACCTCACCCCTCTGTCTCCCCCTGTCTCTATTTGTTACCTCACCCCTCTGTTTCCCCCTGTCTCTATTTATTACCTCACCCCTCTGTCTCCCCTGTCTCTATTTATTACCTCACCCCTCTGTTTCCCCTGTCTCTGTTTGTCTCCCCCCATACAGAAGTTTGACTCTGACCTGTTCAAGACTGGCATGGCCTGTCTGAGTGCTACCGCTGGGGCGTTGCCACCTGACTATGTGGATGCCAGCCCTGGTGCCACCCTGGAGAAGCAGGCGTCTGTGGATGCACACGGCAACTTCGACCCTAAACCCATCAACACTGCCAAGTAAGTGGCCCAGGGGGAGAGAGAGACTTTGACATTTAAAAGCTCTTATTGAACACAAATTACCAAAACTAGGACATGAAGGTCAGAATCCCCAGAACACACAGGCTCATTATGACACCATATAGGACTAAAAGATGGGAGCAGAGTGAGACTAACCCTTACTGCACTAGATGTCTAGGCTGTATTGAAGGGAAGGACTAACAGTGGTGTCTGTCTCCTCCTTCTTTCTAGTATCTCCCTTCCAGAGAAACTGGACTACATCGCCAACAAGTTTGCAGAGCATTCCCACATCAAGTGGTCCTCGGAGAAGGTACTGTAACCTCAACAACTAGGTTCAGACACTGTCTTTCCTGTATATGAGTTTAAATGTAAGGTATATTACAGTTGATACACTTAGGTTGGAGTCATTAAAACTTGTTTTTCAACCACTCCACAAATGTCCTAAGAAACTATAGTTTTGGCAAGTCTGTTAGGACATCTACTTTGTGCATGACAGTACATTTTTCCAACAGTTGTTTACAGACAGATTATTTCACTTATAATTCACTGTATCACAATTCCAGTGGGTCAGAAGTTTACATACACTAAGTTGACTGTGCCTTTAAACATATTGGACAATTCCCGAAAATGATGTCATGGCTTTAGAAGCTTCTGATAGGCAAATTGACATCATTTGAGTCAATTGGAGGTGTACCTGTGGATGTATTTCTGGTTCATCCTTGGGAGCCGTTTCCAAATGCCTGAAGATACCACATTCATCTGTACAAACAATAGTGCGCAAGTATAAACACCATGGGTCCACACAGCCGTCATACAGCTCAGGAAGGAGACACACGCTGTCTCCTAGAGATTAATGTACTTTGGTGCGAAAACTGCAAATCAATCCCAGAACAACAGCAAAGGACCTTGTGAAGATGCTGGAGGAAACAGGTACACAAGTATCTATATCCACATAACCTGAAAGGCTGCTCAGCAAGGAAGAAGCCACTGCTCCAAAACCTACATAAAAAAGCCAGACTACGGTTTGCATCTGCACATGGGGACAAAGATTGTACTTTTTGGAGAAATGTCCTCTGGTCTGATGAAACAAAAAATAGAACCGTTTGGCCATAATGACCATCGTTATGTTAGGAGGAAAAAGGGGGAGCCTTGCAAGCCGAAGAACACCATCCCAACAGTGAAGCACGGGGGTGGCAGCATCATGTTGTGGGGGTGCTTTGCAAGAAGGGACTGGTGAACTTCACAAAATAGATGGTACATGAGGAAGGAAAATTATGTGGATATATTGAAGCAACATCTCAAGGCATCAGTCAGGAAGTTAAAGCAAATGGACAATGACCCCAAGCATACTTCCAAAGTTGTGGCAAAATGCTTAAGGACAACAAAGTCAAGGTATTGGAGTGGCCATCACAAAGCCCTGATCTCAATCCCATAAAAAATTTGTGAGCAGAACTGAAAAAGTGTGTGCGAGCAAGGAGGCCTACAAACCTGACTCAGTTACACCAACTCTGTCAGGAGGAATGGGCCAAAATTCACCCAATTTATTGTGGGAAGCTTGTGGAAGGCTACCCAAAACATTTGACCCAAGTGAAACAATTTGAAGGCAATGCTACCAAATCCTAATTGAGTGTATTGTCACAGGCCGGCTCATAGCCTGCAGCAAAAATGAGGGGACACAAACAACAGGTATCGGCCAATCAAAAAGGTTCTTTATTGTAAACCAAAACTATTAACTTTAAACAAAGAAAAGGGAATGAGGTGTGAAAGTATCATAATGTGAGGTGTATGTAAAGTATCATAATGTAAGGTGTATGTAAAGTATCATAATGTAAGGTGTATGTAAAGTATCATAATGTAAGGTGTATGTAAAGTATCATAATGTGAGGTGTATGTAAAGTGCAGGGATGCATGAATCTGTGTGTGTGAATGACGGAGTGAAAACTATGCAAAACGACAAAGGAACAAACAAAACAGGATCATACTTGGAGGAGCAGAGAGAGATTAGTGAAGCAGTTTAAATACCCTGAGCCCAGGTGACTCCTGGAGCAGAGAGAGATTAGTGAAGCAGTTTAAATACCCTGAGCCCAGGTGACTCCTGGAGCAGAGAGAGATTAGTGAAGCAGTTTAAATACCCTGAGCCCAGGTGACTCCTGGAGCAGAGAGAGATTAGTGAAGCAGTTTAAATACCCTGAGCCCAGGTGACTCCTGGAGCAGAGAGAGATTAGTGAAGCAGTTTAAATACCCTGAGCCCAGGTGACTCCTGGAGCAGAGAGAGATTAGTGAAGCAGTTTAAATACCCTGAGCCCGGGTGACTCCTGGAGCAGAGAGAGATTAGTGAAGCAGTTTAAATACCCTGAGCCCAGGTGACTCCAATCACTAACGACCCTCCTCTGCCTGTAGGAGGAACCGCCCCCTGCACTGCAGAGGAGGGGCCGTGACAGTATGTAAACTTTTGACCCACTGGGAATGTGATTAAAGAAATAAATTCTGAAATAAATCATTCTCTACTATTATTCTGACATTTCACATCTTAAAATAAAGTGGTGATCCTAACTGACGTAAAACAGGGATTTTTTACTAGGATTAAATGTCAGGAATTGTGAAAACTGAGTTTAAATGTATTTGGCTAAGGTGTATGTAAACTTCCGACTTCAACTGTACAACGCCGAATTCCTGGCCTTAACATGGCCTAACTCCTGGCCTAACTTGGCCAATCTCCTGGCCTAACATGGCCAAACTCCTGGCCTAACATGGCCTCATTCCTGGCCTAACATGGCCTCACTCCTGACCTAATATGGCCTAACATGGCCTCATTCCTGGCCTAACTCTTGGCCTACATCCTGGCCTATCTCCTGGCCTCACATGGCCCAATATCCTGGCCAAACATGGCCTAACTCCTGGACTAACAAGGCCTAATTCTTGATTTCTAGGTGACAGCGGGTTGGAAAATGGGAGAGAGTGTGGATGACAAGGCTAAAACTCACCCACTGCTGAAGCCGTATAAATCACTCAGTGAGAAGGTACTGTTGATACTATAGCAATAATCTGTCACTCAGTGTGAAGGTACTGTTGATACTATAGCAATAATCTGTCACTCAGTGTGAAGGTACTGTTGATACTATAGCAATAATCTGTCACTCAGTGTGAAGGTACTGTTGATACTATAACACTAACCTCAGAATCCAGAACCACATTTATATGCACTAGCTAGCTAGATAGCGAGCTAACGATCTGTCACGTGAGATTAGTGTATTAATTGTGACAGAAATAATTCAAAGGGTCATTTACACAGTGTGTGTGCCTGTGTCCTCCCTGTGTAGGAGAGGGAAACATACCGCTGGCCCGTGAAGGAGTCTTTAAAGAGCATGCTGGCAATGGGTTGGAACATGGAGAGGACCAAAGAGGGAGAGGCCATGTTCATCGAGAAACAAAGCAAGATCTCCGAGTCCACTCAGGTAGTGTGTGTGTGTGTGTTTTCATTTTCTTTTTGAATGGCTAACGTCACCCCACGTCGATCCATCAGATCACCCATTTCTGTAGTTATTGATTCATTGTATTATGTTTTAATGTTGACAGGACAACGATAACGAATTCATCCTGGAACCACCCTTGGACCTGAACAATATTACTCTATCCAGAGAGTTGCAGGTTGTTGCCATGGAACAATTGCTCTGTTGTTTATGTTAATGTCATTGAACAATGTCCTCCAGAACGTTTTACCCACAATTCTGATACTATATAATGTAATATGACGTCATATGGGTCCTGGTGGTTAGAGCAGGTAGTCTAGTGGTTAGAGACAGGTAGCCTAGTGATTAGAGACAGGGAGCCTAGTGGTTAGAGCAGGTAGCCTAGTGGTTAGAGACAGGGAGCCTAGTGGTTAGAGCAGGTAGCCTAGTGGTTAGAGTAGGTAGCCTAGTGGTTAGAGCAGGTAGCCTAGTGGTTAGAGACAGGGAGCCTAGTGGTTAGAGACAGGTAGCCTAGTGGTTAGAGCAGGTAGCCTAGTGGTTAGAGCAGGTAGCCTAGTGGTTAGAGACAGGTAGCCTAGTGATTAGAGCAGGTAGCCTAGTGGTTAGAGCAGGTAGCCTAGTGGTTAGAGCAGGTAGCCTACTGGTTAGAGCAGGTAGCCTAGTGGTTAGAGACAGGTAGCCTAGTGGTTAGAGACAGGTAGCCTAGTGGTTAGAGCAGGTAGCCTAGTGGTTAGAGGCAGGTAGCCTAGTGGTTAGAGACAGGTAGCCTAGTGTTTAGAGACAGGTAGCCTAGTGTTTAGAGGCAGGTAGCCTAGTGGTTAGAGCGTTGGGACTAGTAACCGAAAGCTTGCAAGATCAAATCCCCGAGCTGACAAGGTACAAATCTGTCATTCTGCCCACTGTTCCTAGGCCGTCATTGAAAAAAATAATTTGTTAACTGACTTGCTTAGTTAAATAAAGGTAAAACATATCTGATGTCATGTTACTAAGCAGGTACAGTGTTCTGTGGGGTTGTTTCTCTGTACTGTGCATCAGACATGGGCTCACATGCTATTGGAATTTGTTGTGCTTTGTTTAAGATTACAATAGGACAAATAGAACAGTCCCAAAAGTACAAACCCCACCCCGCCTGCCACTCTGAGGAAGGCTAAAGAAAACACTCAAAAGTATTTGAAAGATTTCAAATAGTATTGGAACCCAGGTCTGTTAAGTAAGTGATTGTTCTCCATGTCCATGTGTGTGTGTTCCCCATTGTAGGGGATGGTGGAGGTTGTAGCAGAGAACTACCACAACATCTGGGCCAAGAAGAAGAAGACTGAGCTGAACAGTAAAGGTATGTAGTCCAGTCACAGGGCCCAGGCATCCCTTGTAATCACCCAATGAGATACATGGTGTGTTTGTAAATTAACTCTGGAGTGCCAGAGTGAATTTGTACGTTTGTAGATTCTGAGCATTTCGCTCTCTCTTGGAGTGTTCAGATCGCACACTGGATGCTCTGTTCTAGGAGTATGGCTGATCCGAGTGTTCTGACCACACAAAGGCACTCAAGCACCCAACCAAACTGGCTAAAATGTGCTCCCTTGCTAGCTACTTCCAGACACAAATGAGAGAACACCTCACACTGACCATTTTACTCTCCCTAGCAGAGCTGGTTAGGCTGTTTTCATGTTATCCAGAGTGTTAGTGATTAACTGTGCTGCTGGTAACAATTGAATTACGTTTTTTTTTCTCCTGACCTTTACTGACACCAGTCTTATTCAATGGGTATTGCGCGTAAATTCGTAAATTCCTCAGTTATTCTGCTCTCTGGCACAGACAAGAAATCGGAGTAGATCCTCAAAGTGACTTTACAAACGCACCCTCAGTAACCACCCAGGAATACAGCATGCTAAGTGTACATTTAAGCTTGTGTAAGACTTGACTGTACGTTTGTGAACGTGTTGCCACTGTTTGATGTGTGCTGTCTGTCTCAGGAGGAGGGAGCCACCCATTGCTGGTGCCCTATGACACCCTGACAGCCAAGGAGAAGTACAGAGACAGGGAGAAGGCCCAGGATCTCTTTAAGTTCCTGCAGATCAATGGATATATCATCACCAGGTCAGAGACTCCCCCTAACTACCTCACCTGTTTACTGCACCTGTCTGTTACCACCGAGGATTGCAAGCAATCAGTTAATCAATCAGTCTGCCAATCACAGTTTCTTACATTCTGTCAAAGTCACATTCAGTGGGCAACTGAATGTCTTGAAATGGAAGAGATACCACCTGAACTTTTATCCTGACGACTCACACTAAGTTCTTCAGCTGCTCTGTCGTTAGCTACATACTTCTGTCAGAGACTGCCATCCTTGAAGTCGTTTGTGGTGACGAGGGTCACGAGGAGTGTTGTATAAAACAAATCTCGTCAGAGATTGGATCGTCTCTAACAAATCAGAGTATAAAAAAAACACTAATCAGCAGACTAAAACAGTATTCAGCAGTGTCGTGTCTTTAGCATCATTAAATTGAAGACTGTTATTCTATCAAATCAATTCTCTGTAATTATTATTACGTGATTAAACTAATCATGTAAGTGTAATTAACTAGGGAGTCGGGGCACCAAGGAAAATATTCAGATTACAAAGTTATAATTTTCCTAATATAACTCTTCAGATAGTTTAATATCTGATCAATTAGTCTTCTAAATAATTAATTAATTAATTAATTGATCAGATTTACCTCACGTTAGTCTCATTCCAAATGTCATAAGTTGTTGGTTATCTGCACGAACCCAGCCTTCACTATGAATCATCCATACATCAATTGTCTTAAATCATTTATTTACTAACTCACTAAATAATCACAGAAATGCATAACAAACAAACAGTAGATATGGTTAAAAGGAAATGATAGGGGATGTGCCCTAGTGGGCTAAACCGGTATGACTGCTTGGCAGACAAAGGGGAGTGGGTGTGGACTGAGAAGGTGCGAAAGACAAAAGTCACTACACAGTTGATAATTATAACAATTGAAATGCTAATCCTTTGCACATGAACGCTCACTCTTTCGGGAATTATTGCAATCAATATATATATTTACTCTCAGTGTGTCGTCGTGATCTCTGTTGGAATCGTCCGTCTTTCTGTTGAAAGGTTCAAAGTCTCTCTCTGCTCCCATGATGTCTTGGTTAGAATGGATACTTCAGAGTACCATTCAGAAATGTTCTTATAGAATAGATGTTTCGGCGGTTGTCGGTCTTCGCATTTCAGGTCGACATAACTTCTAGCTGCAGGCTAGTAATTAGTATCTACGATTTGCTCTTATTCTGTCGTAATCGATAGTCTCAGAGTTTCAACAACCATTACAACCTTGGCTTATACTGAGGTTTTTATGGTCTCTACTCAAACCTTTGCCCTCTCGGTAATCGAGGTATGCATGGTCTGAAGTGGGCTTCTCCAGGTGGGGGTTATATTCGGAACAGCAGCAAAGGGCTGTCCCATGACGCCAGATCAATGTCTGTGCTCATGGGGCGGGCCAATGACTTAGTTAAACTTTAAAGGGAATTGGATTCTCTTTCATTAAACAGTTTAACATCACATTACATAATTTCACAAATAGTTTCATCTTTACTCATTCATTTTATACAATAATTAGATGCAAATCTCATAATGGAGACTCTTGTATAAACAGAGTTATGGTAATGTGGCGGTATTGTCTCTCATGAGGTCACAAACATTAAACAAAATGGACCGGTTGTAGCTGGATTCTCCACCGACCGTTTACACATTCTCCAAAACATGGATATTGTTCAGTTCTCAAGCTCTGTGAGGTACAAGAAGTTCCTTTGTTCTACTGTGAACCCTCTCTTTATACCACATAGCCGGGGCGGAAGAGAGTCTCCTCATGGAATTTACGACCTGAGATAACAGACCTGGGTGTAGGAGGGAGAGAGAGGTGGTAAGAGAGTGGGGGAGGGTACTCGCCATACCCAAAGAGGGCCATATCATGACAGCAGACTAAAACAGTAATCAGAAGGCTAAAACACTAATCAGCAGACTAAAACAGGCTTTCATGACAGTTACATATTAACTGCTGCAAACAAATGTCCCCTTTGCGGATCAATAAAATACAATTGTTTGTTATTTATGTTCTGCAGAGACCTGAAAGACATGGAGCAGGACTCGTCGTCCATGGAGAAGAGGTTTGCCTACACGTTCCTCAAGAGGATTCTGAAGTATGTGGACTCAGCTCAGGAGTTCATTGCTCACCTGGGTGAGTCCACTCGGACATTGAATTAATTCATGTGCTTTGAAATATGGAATTGACAATTCATGTGAATGTAATTTAGTCAAGGTTAGTGTCTAGTTTAAGTTTTAGACATATTTGAATATGTTTAATTTTTTTCTTCCCAGAGGCCATGGCCACCAGTGGAAAGACAGACAAATCACCCCACGATCAGGAAATAAAATTCTTTGCTAAGGTATGGATGTAAAGTCTTTCAACAATAGACAAGAAATGAATTGTAGACACTGTGGAATAAGTTCTCTAAACTCTTCTCCTCCCACCCTGCCCTATAGGTTCTGCTACCTCTCATAGATATGTACTTTAAGAACCACAGCATGTACTTCCTGTCCTCGCCCAGTAGGAACCTGAGCAGCAGTGGCTACGCCTCTAACAAAGAGAAGGAGATGATCACTAGGTAAGGTACCTGTAAGTGGGACTGGACAAACTGGTGAATGATAATGTTGCCAGTCTGAAATCAACACAGAATCCCCAGCTACAGTCTTCTAATGAGAGTTTGTCTAGTCAGAGACCTTTCGATAGACCTGTGAGAATCAGATAGGTGTAAGCAATATGGAGGAAAGTTCACCTAGCCTCATGTCTAGGGAAGGTAGTTACGGGTTGATTTCAGACTGGGCACTACATGAACAACTTGTGAGCTATTTTCTTGTTTTCCTGCTTGGTTCTTCTCTCCTTTCTTTCTCTGGTTGTTTCATTCCCTTTGCTCTCCTTTATTTTCCAGCCTGTTCTGTAAGATGGCAGCTCTTGTCAGACACAGGATTTCCCTCTTTGGTAAGGGCCACCTCGGTCATTGTCTTTACCTGTCTGTCAACGTCTTTACCAGTGTGCCGGGTCTTTACCAGTGTGCCGGGCCTTTACCAGTGTGCCGGGCCTTTACCAGTGTGCCGGGTCTTTACCAGTGTGCCGGGCCTTTAACTGTGTGCCGGGTCTTTACCAGTGTGCCGGGTCTTTACCAGTGTGCCGGGTCTTTAACTGTTGCCGGGCCTTTAACTGTGTGCCGGGCCTTTACTCGGTCAGCGCTGCTTGTACTCTTTGCTCAGTGATTTCCATATCAATGACAATGTGTTCTCTTAGGGAGCGACTCGGCTGTTATGGTGAGCTGTCTACACATCCTGGCTCATTCCCTGGACACAAGGTAAGAGTCTTTTATAGAGCCTGTAGAACAAACCTCTGTCTTCCAATGCAGCTGTTTTTTAAAATCTCAATATCAAATCATTTCTGGGTAAAAATTAAGCACTTTACTGTGATTGTTTTCAATTAAAATGGTCAAAAAGAAACAAAAATAGCTTCTTAGCGAAGAGCAATTTATCAAGCAAGAATTTAGCTAGGACTGTCTAGGAGTTGTCTGAGTGGGGAGGGGAACACCGACAACTCGCTGTTATTGGCTGAGAGGTTTGAAACTGTATTTTTTTATTGTACAGTGATGAAGTCAGGCTCAGAGATGGTGAAGGCGTCGTACTTACACCTCTCCTTCTGTCCTCTTCCTCCCCTCTCAGGACAGTGATGAAGTCAGGCTCAGAGATGGTGAAGGCGTCATTCTTACACCTCTCCTTCTGTCCTCTTCCTCCCCTCTCAGGACAGTGATGAAGTCAGGCTCAGAGATGGTGAAGGCGTCGTTCTTACACCTCTCCTTCTGTCCTCTTCCTCCCCTCTCAGGACAGTGATGAAGTCAGGCTCAGAGATGGTGAAGGCTGGGGTCAGGACGTTATTTGAGAACGCAGCGGAGGACCTAGAGAAGACCCTGGAGATGCTGAAGCTGGGGAAGTTCAGCCAGTCCAGGAGCCAGATGAAGGGCTTGACCCAGAACATCACCTATGCCACCACCGCTCTGCTGCCCATCCTCACAGCCCTGTTCGAACACGTCACCATGCATAACTTTGGAGTCTACCTGCTGGGTGAATTGATGTTATTTGAATTCATTTACTCTGGGGGCACCATGCGCTTGTCCACTTAGTGCAATGGTTTTCAAACCTCTTCTCTGGGAGTCCCAGCTGTTCCCTGTATTTAAACTGATCCAGAGCAAGTGCAACTGATTCAACTTGTCAACTAATTATCGAGCCCTTGATTAATTTATTCAGGTCGAGCCCTTGATTAATTTACCCTGCCCTTATGCATCACAGGATCACTCAGTGGCTTGAGCAGGAAGCAGGAAGCCCACCGTGGCCTTCTCTGAAAAAGAGAGTGTTAAATTGACTGAAGCTTGGCCTGGAAATATGACCTGTGTGTGTGTTGTGTTTTCCAGTGGATGATGTCCAGCTGTCGTGCTATCGCATCGTGACCTGTCTCTACTCACTAGGCACGGGAAAACACATCTTCATAGAGAGGTATGAGGCCCTCATCACATCAGCTACTGCATAGAGAGGTATGAGGCCCTCATCACATCAGCTACTGCATAGAGAGGTATGAGGCCCTCATCACATCAGCTACTGCATAGAGAGGTATGAGGCCCCTCATCACATCAGCTACTGCATAGAGAGGTATGAGGCCCTCATCACATCAGCTACTGCATAGAGAGGTATGAGGCCCCTCATCACATCAGCTACTGCATAGAGAGGTATGAGGCCCCTCATCACATCAGCTACTGCATAGAGAGGTATGAGGCCCTCATCACATCAGCTACTGCATAGAGAGGTATGAGGCCCTCATCACATCAGCTACTGCATAGAGAGGTATGAGGCCCTTCATCACATCAGCTACTGCATAGAGAGGTATGAGGCCCTTCATCACATCAGCTACTGCATAGAGAGGTATGAGGCCCTTCATCACATCAGCTACTGCATAGAGAGGATGATGGTGATCACATCAGCTACTGCATAGAGAGGATGACAGTGATCACATCAGCTACTGCATAGAGAGGTATGAGGCCCTCATCACATCAGCTACTGCATAGAGAGGTATGAGGCCCTCATCACATCAGCTACTGCATAGAGAGGTATGAGGCCCTCATCACATCAGCTACTGCATAGAGAGGTATGAGGCCCTCATCACATCAGCTACTGCATAGAGAGGTATGAGGCCCTCATCACATCAGCTACTGCATAGAGAGGTATGAGGCCTTCATCACATCAGCTACTGCATAGAGAGGTATGAGGCCTTCATCACATCAGCTACTGCATAGAGAGGTATGAGGCCCTCATCACATCAGCTACTGCATAGAGAGGTATGAGGCCCCTCATCACATCAGCTACTGCATAGAGAGGTATGAGGCCCCTCATCACATCAGCTACTGCATAGAGAGGTATGAGGCCTTCATCACATCAGCTACTGCATAGAGAGGTATGAGGCCCTTCATCACATCAGCTACTGCATAGATAGGTATGAGGCCCCTCATCACATCAGCTACTGCATAGAGAGGTATGAGGCCCTTCATCACATCAGCTACTGCATAGAGAGGTATGAGGCCCCTCATCACATCAGCTACTGCATAGAGAGGTATGAGGCCCTTCATCACATCAGCTACTGCATAGAGAGGTATGAGGCCCCTCATCACATCAGCTACTGCATAGAGAGGTATGAGGCCCTTCATCACATCAGCTACTGCATAGAGAGGATGATGGTGATCACATCAGCTACTGCATAGAGAGGATGACAGTGATCACATCAGCTACTGCATAGAGAGGTATGAGGCCCTCATCACATCAGCTACTGCATAGAGAGGTATGAGGCCCTCATCACATCAGCTACTGCATAGAGAGGTATGAGGCCCTCATCACATCAGCTACTGCATAGAGAGGTATGAGGCCCCTCATCACATCAGCTACTGCATAGAGAGGTATGAGGCCCTCATCACATCAGCTACTGCATAGAGAGGTATGAGGCCCTCATCACATCAGCTACTGCATAGAGAGGTATGAGGCCCTTCATCACATCAGCTACTGCATAGAGAGGTATGAGGCCCTTCATCACATCAGCTACTGCATAGAGAGGATGATGGTGATCACATCAGCTACTGCATAGAGAGGATGACAGTGATCACATCAGCTACTGCATAGAGAGGTATGAGGCCCTCATCACATCAGCTACTGCATAGAGAGGTATGAGGCCCTCATCACATCAGCTACTGCATAGAGAGGTATGAGGCCCTCATCACATCAGCTACTGCATAGAGAGGTATGAGGCCTTCATCACATCAGCTACTGCATAGAGAGGTATGAGGCCTTCATCACATCAGCTACTGCATAGAGAGGTATGAGGCCCTCATCACATCAGCTACTGCATAGAGAGGTATGAGGCCCCTCATCACATCAGCTACTGCATAGAGAGGTATGAGGCCCCTCATCACATCAGCTACTGCATAGAGAGGTATGAGGCCTTCATCACATCAGCTACTGCATAGAGAGGTATGAGGCCCTCATCACATCAGCTACTGCATAGAGAGGTATGAGGCCCCTCATCACATCAGCTACTGCATAGAGAGGTATGAGGCCCTCATCACATCAGCTACTGCATAGAGAGGTATGAGGCCCTTCATCACATCAGCTACTGCAGGCGAGAGGTATGAGGCCCCTCATCACATCAGCTACTGCATAGAGAGGTATGAGGCCTTCATCACATCAGCTACTGCATAGAGAGGTATGAGGCCCTTCATCACATCAGCTACTGCATAGAGAGGTATGAGGCCCTCATCACATCAGCTACTGCATAGAAAGGTATGAGGCCCTCATCACATCAGCTACTGCATAGAGAGGTATGAGGCCCCTCATCACATCAGCTACTGCATAGAGAGGTATGAGGCCTTCATCACATCAGCTACTGCATAGAGAGGTATGAGGCCCTTCATCACATCAGCTACTGCATAGATAGGTATGAGGCCCCTCATCACATCAGCTACTGCATAGAGAGGTATGAGGCCCTTCATCACATCAGCTACTGCATAGAGAGGTATGAGGCCCCTCATCACATCAGCTACTGCATAGAGAGGTATGAGGCCCTTCATCACATCAGCTACTGCATAGAGAGGTATGAGGCCCCTCATCACATCAGCTACTGCATAGAGAGGTATGAGGCCCTTCATCACATCAGCTACTGCATAGAGAGGATGATGGTGATCACATCAGCTACTGCATAGAGAGGATGACAGTGATCACATCAGCTACTGCATAGAGAGGTATGAGGCCCTCATCACATCAGCTACTGCATAGAGAGGTATGAGGCCCTCATCACATCAGCTACTGCATAGAGAGGTATGAGGCCCTCATCACATCAGCTACTGCATAGAGAGGTATGAGGCCCCTCATCACATCAGCTACTGCATAGAGAGGTATGAGGCCCTCATCACATCAGCTACTGCATAGAGAGGTATGAGGCCCTCATCACATCAGCTACTGCATAGAGAGGTATGAGGCCCTTCATCACATCAGCTACTGCATAGAGAGGTATGAGGCCCTTCATCACATCAGCTACTGCATAGAGAGGATGATGGTGATCACATCAGCTACTGCATAGAGAGGATGACAGTGATCACATCAGCTACTGCATAGAGAGGTATGAGGCCCTCATCACATCAGCTACTGCATAGAGAGGTATGAGGCCCTCATCACATCAGCTACTGCATAGAGAGGTATGAGGCCCTCATCACATCAGCTACTGCATAGAGAGGTATGAGGCCTTCATCACATCAGCTACTGCATAGAGAGGTATGAGGCCTTCATCACATCAGCTACTGCATAGAGAGGTATGAGGCCCTCATCACATCAGCTACTGCATAGAGAGGTATGAGGCCCCTCATCACATCAGCTACTGCATAGAGAGGTATGAGGCCCCTCATCACATCAGCTACTGCATAGAGAGGTATGAGGCCTTCATCACATCAGCTACTGCATAGAGAGGTATGAGGCCCTTCATCACATCAGCTACTGCATAGATAGGTATGAGGCCCCTCATCACATCAGCTACTGCATAGAGAGGTATGAGGCCCTTCATCACATCAGCTACTGCATAGAGAGGTATGAGGCCCCTCATCACATCAGCTACTGCATAGAGAGGTATGAGGCCCTTCATCACATCAGCTACTGCATAGAGAGGTATGAGGCCCCTCATCACATCAGCTACTGCATAGAGAGGTATGAGGCCCTTCATCACATCAGCTACTGCATAGAGAGGATGATGGTGATCACATCAGCTACTGCATAGAGAGGATGACAGTGATCACATCAGCTACTGCATAGAGAGGTATGAGGCCCTCATCACATCAGCTACTGCATAGAGAGGTATGAGGCCCTCATCACATCAGCTACTGCATAGAGAGGTATGAGGCCCTCATCACATCAGCTACTGCATAGAGAGGTATGAGGCCCCTCATCACATCAGCTACTGCATAGAGAGGTATGAGGCCCTCATCACATCAGCTACTGCATAGAGAGGTATGAGGCCCTCATCACATCAGCTACTGCATAGAGAGGTATGAGGCCCTTCATCACATCAGCTACTGCATAGAGAGGTATGAGGCCCTTCATCACATCAGCTACTGCATAGAGTGGATGATGGTGATCACATCAGCTACTGCATAGAGAGGATGACAGTGATCACATCAGCTACTGCATAGAGAGGTATGAGGCCCTCATCACATCAGCTACTGCATAGAGAGGTATGAGGCCCTCATCACATCAGCTACTGCATAGAGAGGTATGAGGCCCTCATCACATCAGCTACTGCATAGAGAGGTATGAGGCCTTCATCACATCAGCTACTGCATAGAGAGGTATGAGGCCTTCATCACATCAGCTACTGCATAGAGATGTATGAGGCCCTCATCACATCAGCTACTGCATAGAGAGGTATGAGGCCCCTCATCACATCAGCTACTGCATAGAGAGGTATGAGGCCCCTCATCACATCAGCTACTGCATAGAGAGGTATGAGGCCTTCATCACATCAGCTACTGCATAGAGAGGTATGAGGCCCTTCATCACATCAGCTACTGCATAGATAGGTATGAGGCCCCTCATCACATCAGCTACTGCATAGAGAGGTATGAGGCCCTTCATCACATCAGCTACTGCATAGAGAGGTATGAGGCCCCTCATCACATCAGCTACTGCATAGAGAGGTATGAGGCCCTTCATCACATCAGCTACTGCATAGAGAGGTATGAGGCCCCTCATCACATCAGCTACTGCATAGAGAGGTATGAGGCCCTTCATCACATCAGCTACTGCATAGAGAGGATGATGGTGATCACATCAGCTACTGCATAGAGAGGATGACAGTGATCACATCAGCTACTGCATAGAGAGGTATGAGGCCCTCATCACATCAGCTACTGCATAGAGAGGTATGAGGCCCTCATCACATCAGCTACTGCATAGAGAGGTATGAGGCCCTCATCACATCAGCTACTGCATAGAGAGGTATGAGGCCCCTCATCACATCAGCTACTGCATAGAGAGGTATGAGGCCCTCATCACATCAGCTACTGCATAGAGAGGTATGAGGCCCTCATCACATCAGCTACTGCATAGAGAGGTATGAGGCCCTTCATCACATCAGCTACTGCATAGAGAGGTATGAGGCCCTCATCACATCAGCTACTGCATAGAGAGGTATGAGGCCCTTCATCACATCAGCTACTGCATAGAGAGGTATGAGGCCCTTCATCACATCAGCTACTGCATAGAGAGGTATGAGGCCCTTCATCACATCAGCTACTGCATAGAGAGGTATGAGGCCCTTCATCACATCAGCTACTGCATAGAGAGGATGACGGTGATCACATCAGCTACTGCATAGAGAGGATGACGGTGATCACATCAGCTACTGCATAGAGAGGTATGAGGCCCTTCATCACATCAGCTACTGCATAGAGAGGTATGAGGCCCCTCATCACATCAGCTACTGCATAGAGAGGTATGAGGCCCCTCATCACATCAGCTACTGCATAGAGAGGTATGAGGCCTTCATCACATCAGCTACTGCATAGAGAGGTATGAGGCCCTCATCACATCAGCTACTGCATAGAGAGGTATGAGGCCCTTCATCACATCAGCTACTGCATAGAGAGGTATGAGGCCCTCATCACATCAGCTACTGCATAGAGAGGTATGAGGCCCTTCATCACATCAGCTACTGCATAGAGAGGTATGAGGCCCCTCATCACATCAGCTACTGCATAGAGAGGTATGAGGCCTTCATCACATCAGCTACTGCATAGAGAGGTATGAGGCCCTCATCACATCAGCTACTGCATAGAGAGGTATGAGGCCCCTCATCACATCAGCTACTGCATAGAGAGGTATGAGGCCCTCATCACATCAGCTACTGCATAGAGAGGTATGAGGCCCTTCATCACATCAGCTACTGCAGGCGAGAGGTATGAGGCCCCTCATCACATCAGCTACTGCATAGAGAGGTATGAGGCCTTCATCACATCAGCTACTGCATAGAGAGGTATGAGGCCCTTCATCACATCAGCTACTGCATAGAGAGGTATGAGGCCCTCATCACATCAGCTACTGCATAGAAAGGTATGAGGCCCTCATCACATCAGCTACTGCATAGAGAGGTATGAGGCCCTTCATCACATCAGCTACTGCATAGAGAGGTATGAGGCCCTCATCACATCAGCTACTGCATAGAGAGGATGACGGTGATCACATCTCTCTGCATTATTGGAGGAGAAAACCTCCATCCAACACAGACTGGAAAAAAACACAATGTCTGTAATCTTTTATGTATTCTATGTTACGTTTGAGTGCTGTAAGTGAGAGGAAGAAAAAAAAGACTGAAAGCCCGAATCGTGTTGGTTCTATTTTTAGCAATAAATAAATTCCATTGTCCTCTGTGTTGCTGATTCTCCTCTGTTCTTCGGAGGGCTGTGACAAAGCAATGTACACATCTACTTTAAGTGTGTGTGTGTGTGTGTGTGTGTGTGTGTGTGTGTGTGTGTGTGTGTGTGTGTGTGTGTGTGTGTGTGTGTGTGTGTGTGTGTGTGTTAATGTCTCTGTGTGCATTAATGTCTCTGTGTGTGTTAATGTCTCTCTGTATGTGTTAATGTCTCGGTGTGTGTGTGTGTTAATGTCTCGGTGTGTTAATGTCTGTGTGTGTGTGTTAATGTCTGTGTGTGTGTGTTAATGTGTATGTGTGTGTGTGTGTGTTAATGTCTGTGTGTGTGTGTGTTAATGTCTGTGTCTGTGTTAATGTCTGTGTGTGTGTGTGTGTTAATGTCTCGGTGTGTGTGTTAATGTCTGTGTGTGTATGTTAATGTCTGTGTGTTTGTGTAAATGTCTGTGTGTGTGTGTGTGTGTGTGTGTGTGTGTGTGTGTGTGTGTGTGTGTGTGTGTGTGTGTGTGTGTGTGTGTGTGTGTGTGTTAATGTCTGTGTGTGTGTGTGTGTGTTAATGTCTGTGTGTGTGTGTGTGTATTAATGTGTGTGTGTGTGTGTGTGTTAATGTCTCTGTATGTTCCCTCCAGGCACCTACCAGCCCTAGGGGAGTGTCTGGCCACCCTGGTAGGAGCCATGCCTGTAGCTTTCCTGGAGCCTGATCTCAATGCTCACAACCCCCTGTCTGTCTTCAACACCAAGACACCGCGAGAGAGGGCCAGTAAGTCACTACTCTGCAGTCGCAATACTGAATCATAACACTACCAATTCATCAGGACCAATCTATGCTTGATAACAACCCAGATCCTCACAGGGCCGTTGTCCTGGACACAGGGCCGTTGTCCTGGACACAGGGCCGTTGTCCTGGACACAGGGCCGTTGTCCTGGACACAGGGCCGTTGTCCTAGACACAGGGCCGTTCGTTGTCCTAGACACAGGGCCGTTGTCCTGGACACAGGGCCGTTGTCCTGGACACAGGGCCGTTCGTGGTCCTGGACACAGGGCCGTTCGTTGTCCTGGACACAGGGCCGTTCGTTGTCCTGGACACAGGGCCGTTGTCCTAGACACAGGGCCGTTCGTTGTCCTGGACACAGGGCCGTTGTCCTGGACACAGTTAAGCCGAGTCCAGGATCATGCATTTTAGTCCAGGACCAGGTTTAATCAATGTCTGGGAAACCAGTCCTATGTACTGTATATTAACGGTGTATGATGGTGATTGGCCGTGATTGGGAGTCCCATATGACGGCACACAATTGGCCCAGCGTCGTCCGGTTTTGGCCGGTGTAGGCCGTCGTTGTAAATAAAAATGTATTCTTAACTGACTTGCTAGTTAAATAAAGATTTTTAAAAATATTTTAAAAATGACTAACTCTGTGCCGTTCTCTGTACAGTCTTGAGTATGCCTGACTCTGTGGAGGAGATGTGTCCAGAGATGCCTCGTCTGGATCGCCTGCTGAAGGACATCAACGACATCTCAGAGTCCGGAGCTCGCTATACAGAGATGCCACAGGTCAGTAGGGCTTGGACTGCAATTAACATGCTGTTATCACTATATCTGTTATCTCTATATCTGTTATCTCTATATATGTTATCACTATATCTGTTATCACTATATCTGTTATCTCTATATCTGTTATCTCTATATCTGTTATCTCCATATCTGTTATCTCTATATCTGTTATCTCTATATCTGTTATCTCTATATATGTTATCACTATATCAGTTATCTCTATATCTGTTATCTCTATATCTGTTATCACTATATCTGTTATCTCTATATCTGTTATCTCTATATCTGTTATCACTATATCTGTTATCTCTATATATGTTATCACTATATCAGTTATCTCTATATCAGTTATCTCTATATCTGTTATCTCTATATCTGTTATCACTATATCTGTTATCTCTATATATGTTATCTCTATATCTGTTATCACTATATCTGTTATCTCTATATCTGTTATCTCTATATATGTTATCACTATATCATTTATCTCTATATCTGTTATGACTATATCTGTTATGACTGTATGTTTTACCATGAAGCTGGATGTTCCTCCTTCGTGACAAGTGGTACTGTTTCATGCAGATCTCAGCTTTAAGGAGAGGAAATAATTAGGATAGAGCAGTGGTCCCAAACTGAGGGATCGCAAGTTGTAATAGTAGAATGTACAAGGTGCAATTTCTAAATTAGGTAGTTCATCATCACGTCTTGTCATGTCAGTCATTACAGACCTCAGACAGCTATTTATAATTTGTCAGTAATGTCCAGATCAACTAGCCCATGTCAGCTAACGTTTTTTTTTAGCTAGGTCTTTTAGCCCGTACATTTTGTAGTAATGTTCAAGTCACTGAAACATCACATGAAAACACATTAGACAGAATTGCAAGGAAATAAGCTTTAAAACAGCAACGTTTTCTCTCCCCCATGACAACATGTATAGAATTGCAGGAAATAAGCTTTAAACCTGCAAAAATGTTCTCTTTGCCAACAAGAGAGGGTTTGTGTCAGTTTGTGTCATGAACACTGCTTGTCCCTATATTAATATTTGTTTTGCGAGAGAAGGGAGGGGGGGGTGCAGGATGTTCCCCAATGCTGGAAGGGGGGCTTGAGTGAAAATGTTTGGGAAGCCCTCGGCTAGAGCCTTGATCAAATCCAATCAAATCAAATGTATTAATATAGCCCTTCGTACATCAGCTGATATCTCAAAGTGCTGTACAGAAACCCAGCCTAAAACCCCAAACAGCAAGCAATGCAGGTGTAGAAGCACGGTGGCTAGGAAAAACTCCCTAGAAAGGCCAAAACCTAGGAAGAAACCTAGAGAGGAACCAGGTCAACTGAAACATCTCGACTAACGGAACTGGCGTGACAACATTCATTTTTATAATACTGTGATTATCGTGGTATAACTTAATATCACAATGATGGTGATATAGCTCAATACCCTGATAATCGTAATATTGCTTAATATTGTGACTATTACTTAATATGGTGTCGTCCCATCCCCGATGCCCTCCAGGTGATTGAGGTGATCCTGCCCATGTTGTGTAACTACCTGTCCTACTGGTGGGAGAGAGGAACAGAGAACTCTGCTCCACACACTGCCTGCTGCACCACCGTGTGCTCCAACCACCTCAGCATCATCCTGGGGAACATTCTCAAGATCCTCAACAACAACCTGGGCATCGATGACGCTCCCTGGATGAAGAGGATCGCAGGTGGGATACTGGGTTACTATTACCTCAGGGCTAACGTTTTTAACAGAGGAGGTTTTGGTGAACCATACTCGTGTGTTGAGGAACTTTGCCTTAGACCTGAAGACTTGTGTTAGCTCCCTGAGTCAATGTCTAGGCTTTAGCTCAGCGGGCTAATACAGTCTCATGGCACACAGGAAGTTTGAACCTAGCCGGAGTGTGAACCTAGTTGGCCGAGTTTGGTGGGCAATATGATGAGTGGTAAATACTAAGTGCTGTGTAGCATTGCCAGCCACAACTCATTTTATGAAAGGATAATTACACTAGTGTAACAACTCCTCAGTGAGACACAAATACGATTTGGTTTCTCCTGTATCGTTGCAGTCTACTCTCAGCCAATCATCTGCAAGGCTGCTGCGGACCTACTGAGGAGTCACTTCCTGCCCACTCTAGAGAAACTCAGGAAGAAGACAGTGAAGGTGAGATGAGAGGAATTTAAACATATTCTTTGAACTGCTGTCCAGTTGTTCATTTTACATTTTCAATGGATCATTCACAAGGATCAAGCAACTGAATCCCAGATCTGTTTGCGCTGATTTCCTGACTCCTATGTTATTGTTTGACAATGACGTAAGACTTGACAGTGCAGCAAGGCCATTAAAGTGAAACCCTTTTTTAGTCATTTCATAATTCCTGACACCAAGTGGTGATAGAGGAGCTGCTGAAGGCTGGCGTTAAAGGAGACACTCAGGAAGCTGAGCTTATGGTATTACTATGTTAAAAAGGTGTTAAATGTTATTACGATGTTATAAATGTGTTATAAAGGTGTTATAACTTATTACTATGTTATAAATGTGTTATTAATGGGTTATAAAGGTGTTATAACTTATTACTATGTTATAAATGTGTTATTAATGGGTTATTAATGGGTTATAAATGTGTTATTAATGGGTTATAAAGGGGTTATAACTTATTACTATGTTATAAAGGTGTTATTATGTTATAAAGGTGTTATTACTATGTTATAAAGGTGTTATAACTGTTATTACTATGTTATAAATGGGTTATTAATGGGTTATAAAGGTGTTATTGCTATGTTCTAACCCCAGGTGGTGGCAGAGGAGGAACTGCTGAAGGCTGACATTAAAGGAGACACTCAGGAAGCTGAGCTTCTCGTCCTGGATGAGTTTGCTGTCCTCTGTAGAGACCTGTATGCCTTCTACCCAATGCTCATCCGCTATGTGGACAACAACAGGTAGTATAACCCAGCCAGCCTTTTCTGTTTCATGCTCATCCACTACGTAAATAACAACAGGAAGTATAACCCAGCCAGCCTTTCCAACACACACATCTGTTGTTTAGGTTCTGGGAAATCTGCAGGCCTTGTCTAAATGTTGACTGAAGCACAGGCATTTCGCTACACTCGCATTAACATCTGCTAACCATGTGTATGTGACAAATACATTTGATTTTGATTTAGGATAGTACCATATACTTTTATGGAATGATTTACTTCAGGAGATCATAGTGAGATTAGATGGTTCAAATATTTCTTATTTGGGATTGGTACCTGCAGATTTCTCCAATGCTTATCCTGTTATCTAGGCTACATAACACAACAGATGGTTATATTTGACCACTTCTCATGAAAACTTCTGTCAAACTCCCACCAGATCCAGATGGTTGAAGAGGCCTGATGCTCAGTCCAACGAGCTCTTCACCATGGTGGCTGAGATCTTCATCCTCTGGTGCAAATCACACGTAAGATTTTTCACTTCAGAATACTAAAGATGTTTAGTTCATTTGAGGTTATTTTTGTTCTGTTTTTGTTCTGTTTGAAGATTCTTTTTAAATCTTCTTGTTTCTTTCCTTCTTTACCATCTGACCCCATCGACAGAACTTCAAAAGGGAAGAGCAGAACTTTGTGGTTCAGAATGAAATCAACAACCTGTCTTTCCTGACTGGAGAAAGTAGAACCAAGATGTCCAAGGTAAGGACGGAGCAGGAGTTCGTTTAGCCAGTAGTGAGTAAAGAAAGGCCTGCGTAGAAGCTCTCTCCCTGTGGTTTTCCAGATATCCTGGTTGGATGATTCTGTATATTCCTGCTTATTGCCTCATGAGTCTGGAAAACCTGATCATTTTGGAAATGTTACCAGAGTTTTCTCTTTTTTTCGCTGTCTCTCCCTGTCTGTCTCACTCTCTGTTTGTCTTCTCTCTCTCTCTCTCTCTCTCCCTCCCCTGTCTGTCTCGCTCTCTCCCCATCTGTCTCTCGCCCTGTCTCTCTCTCTCTCTCTCTCCCTGTCTGTCTCGCTCTCTGTATCTCTCTCTCACCATGTCTCTCTCTCTCCCTGTCTCTCTCTCTCTCCCTGTCTCTCTCTCTCTCTCCCTGTCTCTCTCTCTCTCCCTGTCTGTCTGTCTGTCTCTCTCTTTCCCTGTCTGTCTCTCTCTCTCTGTCTCTCTCTCTCTCTCCCTGTCTCTCTCTCTCTGTCTCTGTCTCTCTCTCTCCCTGTCTCTCTCTCTCTCTCCCTGTCTCTCTCTCTCCCTGTCTCTCTCTCTCTCTCTCTTCCTGTCTGTCTCTCTCTTCCTGTCTGTCTCTCTCTTCCTGTCTGTCTCTCTCTCTCTTCCTGTCTGTCTCTCTCTCTCTTCCTGTCTGTCTCTCTCTCTCTTCCTGTCTGTCTCTCTCTTTCCCTGTCTGTCTCTCTCTTTCCCTGTCTGTCTCTCTCTTTCCCTGTCTGTCTCTCTCTTTCCCTGTCTGTCTCTCTCTCTCCCTGTCTCTCTCTCTCTCTCTCCCTGTCTCTCTCTCTCTCCCTGTCTCTCTCTCTCCCTGTCTCTCTCTCTCTCCCTGTCTCTCTCCCTCTCTCTCCCTGTCTCTCTCTCTCTCCCTGTCTCTCTCTCTCCCTGTCTCTCTCTCTCTCCCTGTCTCTCTCCCTCTCTCTCCCTGTCTCTCGGTCTCTCTCCCTGTCTCTCTCTCTCTTCCTGTCTGTCTCTCTCTCTCTCCCTGTCTCTCTCTCTCTCTCTCTCTCTCGGTCTCTCTCTCTCTCTCGGTCTCTCTCCCTGTCTCTCTCTCTCTCCCTGTCTCTCTCTCTCTCCCTGTCTCTCTCTCTCCCTGTCTGTCTCTCCACAGTCAGGTGGTGACCAGGATAGGAAGCACAAGAAGCGGCGTGGAGAGTTATACTCTGTCCAGACCTCTCTGATCGTAGCCGCACTGAAGAAGATGCTGCCCATCGGACTCAACATGTGCACCCCAGGAGACCAGGAGCTCATCTCATTGGCCAAGATAAGATACAGTCTGGTGAGTTATACTAACTTACCCCTCTAACCCTGGAGATCAGGAGCTCATCTCATTGGCCAAGATGCGATACAGTCTGGTGAGTTATACTACATTACCCCTCTAACCCTGGAGCCCAGGAGCTCATCTCATTGGCCAAGATGCGATACAGTACTATCATATCCCTAAAGTCTTCAATGATCATGTGAAGTAGCGTATTGATGTGTGATCACACTACAGGCTTATCCCCAGCCAGTGAGTGTCCTTTCTCTGTTTCCCTCCGACAGAAAGACACCGACGATGAGGTGAAGGATCACTTGCGTGAGAACCTTCATCTTCAGGACAAGGTATCCTGGAGGGGCGGGGTGGTGATGTCAAACGATCTGTTGTTCTGCACAGTGAACATCCATGTGTTCCTTTGTACCTCCTGGTCATTACTCTGTGCCCCGGTGAAGTCTGGTGTGTAATAACCTCGGCATTTACTCCTCCACGTGTATTCAACAGACCAGGACATTCAGATACAGCAGCGATTGTAACGTCAATATATATATATTTTTTTCACTTGTAGTTTGAATGACAGCAACAGTAAACTAACCTTTCCTCCCTTGCGGAAAACAAACACGACCTGATCTTCTTATGTTTAAGTGATGTCACATTATAAATGAACAAGTCATTAACGAGTCTAATGTTTAAAGCTGTGTGTGTCTGTGTGACATGTGACGTACCAATTCTGTTTTAGTGTTAAACAAGTTGTTTAATCTGATCAAAAACATTGTTTTGTTGGTAAATGATTTTGCTGGTAAATTTAATGTGATTGAGTAGTCAGACAATTTACTATTTGGCATCAATCAACAGTCCATTTAGCTGGGACTGAACACCTGGTGCTTCAATTCTGCCAGTGTGTGAGACACTAAGTGTGTGTGTGTGTGTGTGTGTGTGTTTGAAGTCTGATGACCTGGCAGTGCAGTGGCAGATGAACCTGTATAAGGATGTGGTGGTGGAGAGTGAGGAACGTACAGACCCAGAACAAACTGTGGACAGAGTACAGAGCATCTCTGCTGCAGTCTTCCACCTGGAGCAGGTAAACTATAGTCAACAGACAGGTAAAATATAGTCAACAGACAGGTAAACAACAGACAGGTAAACTATAGTCAACAGTCAGGTACACTATAGTCAACAGACAGGTAAACTATAGTCAACAGACAGGTAAACAACAGACAGGTAAACTATAGTCAACAGTCAGGTACACTATAGTCAACAGACAGGTAAACAACAGACAGGTAAACTATAGTCAACAGTCAGGTACACTATAGTCAACAGACAGGTAAACTATAGTCAACAGACAGGTAAACTATAGTCAACAGACAGGTAAACTATAGTCAACAGACAGGTAAACAACAGACAGGTAAACTATAGTCAACAGCCAGGTACACTATAGTCAACAGACAGGTAAACTATAGTCAACAGACAGGTAAACTATAGTCAACAGACAGGTAAACTATAGTCAACAGACAGGTAAACAACAGACAGGTAAACTATAGTCAACAGTCAGGTACACTATAGTCAACAGTCAGGTACACTATAGTCAACAGACAGGTAAACTATAGTCAACAGACAGGTAAACTATAGTCAACAGACAGGTAAACAACAGACAGGTAAACAACAGACAGGTAAACTATAGTCATCAGACAGGTAAACTATAATCAACAGACAGGTAAACAACAGACAGGTAAACTATAATCAACAGACAGGTAAACAACAGACAGGTAAACTATAGTCATCAGACAGGTAAACTATAATCAACAGACAGGTAAACAACAGACAGGTAAACTATAATCAACAGACAGGTAAACAACTGACAGGTAAACAACAGACAGGTAAACAACAGACAGGTAAACAACAGACAGGTAAACTATAGTCAACAGACAGGTAAACAACAGAGGTAAACTATAGTCAACAGACAGGTAAACTATAGTCAACAGACAGGTAAACAACAGACAGGTAAACTATAGTCAACAGACAGGTAAACAACAGACAGGTAAACTATAGTCAACAGACAGGTAAACTATAGTCAACAGACAGGTAAACTACAGACAGGTAAACTATAGTCAACAGACAGGTAAACTATAGTCAACAGCCTAGTTCCCTATAGTTGACAGACAGGTCAACTATAGTCAACAGACAGGTAAACAACAGACAGGTAAACTATAGTCAACATACAGGTAAACTATAGTCAACAGACAGGTAAACTATAGTCAACAGCCTAGTTCCCTATAGTCAACAGACAGGTAAACTATAGTCAACAGACAGGCTCCCTATAGTCAACAGCCTAGTTCCCTATAGTCAACAGACAGGTAAACTATAGTCAACAGACAGGTAAACTACAGTCAACAGACATGTTCCCTATAGTCAACAGACAGGTAAACTATAGTCAACAGACAGGTAAACTATAGTCTACAGACAGGTTCCCTATAGTCAACAGACAGGTAAACTATAGTCAACAGACAGGTTCCCTATAGTCAACAGACAGGTTCCCTATAGTCAACAGACAGGTTCCCTATAGTCAACAGACAGGTTCCCTATAGTCAACAGACAGGTAAACTATAGTCTACAGACAGGTTCCCTATAGTCAACAGACAGGTAAACTATAGTCAACAGACAGGTAAACTATAGTCAACAGACAGGTAAACTATAGTCAACAGCCAGGTAAACTATAGTCAACAGACAGGTAAACTATAGTCAACAGCCAGGTAAACTATAGTCAACAGCCAGGTAAACTATAGTCTACAGACAGGTTCCCTATAGTCAACAGCCAGGTAAACTATAGTCTACAGCCAGGTAAACTATAGTCAACAGCCAGGTAAACTATAGTCTACAGACAGGTTCCCTATAGTCAACAGACAGGTTCCCTATAGTCAACAGACAGGTAAACTATAGTCAACAGACAGGTAAACTATAGTCAACAGCCAGGTAAACTATAGTCAACAGACAGGTAAACTATAGTCAACAGCCAGGTAAACTATAGTCAACAGCCAGGTAAACTATAGTCAACAGCCAGGTAAACTATAGTCAACAGCCAGGTAAACTATAGTCAACAGACAGGTAAACTATAGTCAACAGCCAGGTAAACTATAGTCAACAACCAGGTAAACTATAGTCAACAGACAGGTAAACAACAGACAGGTAAACTATAGTCTACAGACAGGTTCCCTATAGTCAACAGACAGGTAAACTATAGTCAACAGACAGGTAAACTATAGTCAACAGACATGTTCCCTATAGTCTACAGACAGGTAAACTATAGTCAACAGACAGGTAAACTATAGTCAACAGACAGGTAAACTATAGTCAACAGCCAGGTAAACTATAGTCAACAGCCAGGTAAACTATAGTCAACAGCCAGGTAAACTATAGTCAACAGCCAGGTAAACTATAGTCAACAGACAGGTAAACTATAGTCAACAGACAGGTAAACAACAGACAGGTAAACTATAGTCAACAGCCAGGTAAACTATAGTCAACAGACAGGTAAACAACAGACAGGTAAACTATAGTCAACAGACAGGTAAACTATAGTCAACAGACAGGTAAACTATAGTCAACAGACAGGTAAACTATAGTCAACAGACAGGTAAACTATAGTCAACAGACAGGTAAACTATAGTCAACAGACAGGTAAACTATAGTCAACAGACAGGTAAACCTATAGTCAACAGACAGGTAAACTATAGTCAACAGACAGGTAAACTATAGTCAACAGCCAGGTAAACTATAGTCAACAGCCAGGTAAACTATAGTCAACAGCCAGGTAAACTATAGTCAACAGCCAGGTAAACTATAGTCAACAGCCAGGTAAACAACAGAGGTAAACTATAGTCAACAGACAGGTAAACTATAGTCAACAGACAGGTAAACAACAGACAGGTAAACAACAGACAGGTAAACTATAGTCAACAGACAGGTAAACAACAGAGGTAAACTATAGTCAACAGACAGGTAAACTATAGTCAACAGACAGGTAAACAACAGACAGGTAAACTATAGTCAACAGACAGGTAAACAACAGACAGGTAAACTATAGTCAACAGACAGGTAAACTATAGTCAACAGACAGGTAAACTACAGACAGGTAAACTATAGTCAACAGACAGGTAAACTATAGTCAACAGCCTAGTTCCCTATAGTTGACAGACAGGTCAACTATAGTCAACAGACAGGTAAACAACAGACAGGTAAACTATAGTCAACATACAGGTAAACTATAGTCAACAGACAGGTAAACTATAGTCAACAGCCTAGTTCCCTATAGTCAACAGACAGGTAAACTATAGTCAACAGACAGGCTCCCTATAGTCAACAGCCTAGTTCCCTATAGTCAACAGACAGGTAAACTATAGTCAACAGACAGGTAAACTACAGTCAACAGACATGTTCCCTATAGTCAACAGACAGGTAAACTATAGTCAACAGACAGGTAAACTATAGTCTACAGACAGGTTCCCTATAGTCAACAGACAGGTAAACTATAGTCAACAGACAGGTTCCCTATAGTCAACAGACAGGTTCCCTATAGTCAACAGACAGGTAAACTATAGTCAACAGACAGGTTCCCTATAGTCAACAGACAGGTTCCCTATAGTCAACAGACAGGTAAACTATAGTCTACAGACAGGTTCCCTATAGTCAACAGACAGGTAAACTATAGTCAACAGACAGGTAAACTATAGTCAACAGACAGGTAAACTATAGTCAACAGCCAGGTAAACTATAGTCAACAGCCAGGTAAACTATAGTCAACAGCCAGGTAAACTATAGTCAACAGCCAGGTAAACTATAGTCTACAGACAGGTTCCCTATAGTCAACAGCCAGGTAAACTATAGTCAACAGCCAGGTAAACTATAGTCTACAGCCAGGTAAACTATAGTCAACAGCCAGGTAAACTATAGTCTACAGACAGGTTCCCTATAGTCAACAGACAGGTTCCCTATAGTCAACAGACAGGTAAACTATAGTCAACAGACAGGTAAACTATAGTCAACAGCCAGGTAAACTATAGTCAACAGACAGGTAAACTATAGTCAACAGCCAGGTAAACTATAGTCAACAGCCAGGTAAACTATAGTCAACAGCCAGGTAAACTATAGTCAACAGCCAGGTAAACTATAGTCAACAGCCAGGTAAACTATAGTCAACAGACAGGTAAACTATAGTCAACAGCCAGGTAAACTATAGTCAACAACCAGGTAAACTATAGTCAACAGCCAGGTAAACAACAGACAGGTAAACTATAGTCTACAGACAGGTTCCCTATAGTCAACAGACAGGTAAACTATAGTCAACAGACAGGTAAACTATAGTCAACAGACATGTTCCCTATAGTCTACAGACAGGTAAACTATAGTCAACAGACAGGTAAACTATAGTCAACAGACAGGTAAACTATAGTCAACAGCCAGGTAAACTATAGTCAACAGCCAGGTAAACTATAGTCAACAGCCAGGTAAACTATAGTCAACAGCCAGGTAAACTATAGTCAACAGACAGGTAAACTATAGTCAACAGACAGGTAAACAACAGACAGGTAAACTATAGTCAACAGCCAGGTAAACTATAGTCAACAGACAGGTAAACAACAGACAGGTAAACTATAGTCAACAGACAGGTAAACTATAGTCAACAGACAGGTAAACTATAGTCAACAGACAGGTAAACTATAGTCAACAGACAGGTAAACTATAGTCAACAGACAGGTAAACTATAGTCAACAGACAGGTAAACTATAGTCAACAGACAGGTAAACTATAGTCAACAGACAGGTAAACTATAGTCAACAGACAGGTAAACTATAGTCAACAGCCAGGTAAACTATAGTCAACAGCCAGGTAAACTATAGTCAACAGCCAGGTAAACTATAGTCAACAGCCAGGTAAACTATAGTCAACAGCCAGGTAAACTATAGTCAACAGCCAGGTAAACTATAGTCAACAGACAGGTAAACTATAGTCAACAGACAGGTTCCCTATAGTCAACAGCCAGGTAAACTATAGTCAACAGACAGGTAAACTATAGTCAACAGCCAGGTAAACTATAGTCAACAGCCAGGTAAACTATAGTCAACAGCCAGGTAAACTATAGTCAACAGCCAGGTAAACTATAGTCAACAGCCAGGTAAACTATAGTCAACAGACAGGTAAACTATAGTCAACAGACAGGTTCCCTATAGTCAACAGCCAGGTAAAC
>NC_034185.2:9132734-9137734 GCF_002021735.2 Oncorhynchus kisutch | reverse complement strand
TGTTGTGGTCTAAACTCTGGATGTAACATAAGTGTTGTGACTCCAGATTGGGTGGGAGTAAAACAGTGTGGTGGTCTAACATAATCATTGTAATCATTCAGATGAATCAGCGAATCACTGTATTACTGTCCAGAGTGGCACAGGTGTAGAGTTTATTTCCCAAACTGTCACGCCATGACCTTAGTTATCTTTGTTTTCTTTATTATCTTGGTTAGGTCAGGGTGTGACGAAGGTGGTATGTGTTTAGGCTTGTCTAGGGTTTTTTGTATATCTATGGGGTTTTGGTATTGTCTAGGTAAATGTAGGTCTATGGTGACCTGGATTGGTTCCCAATCAGAGACAGCTGTTTAACGTTGTCTCTGATTGGGGATCCTATTTAGGTTGCAATTTTCCATGTAGGTTTTTGTGGGTTATTGTCTATGTGTAGTTCCTGTCTGCACTCGTTATTATTAGCTTCACGTTCGTTTTGTTAGTTTGTTTAGTGTTTCTTCGTAAATAAAGAAGAATGTATTCAAATCACGCTGCGCGTTGGTCTCATCGTTACGACGAACGTGACACAAACGCCTAAATACACACATTTGTTTTCACTAGAAATGAGTGCTTATAGTACCTTTAGTGTGTGTAAAATATTGCTCCGATTTTTAATTAATAGATGTTATGTGTATTAAAATGTAGGGTTTTTTTGTTGCTAAAAGCTATATATCCATTGTTAATCTGGAATGTAATGTTTGTATATTTAACTGTGATATGTGTCTCATCTAGCTATGTTAAGATTAATACACCTGCAAGTCCCTCTGGATAGAGCTAAATGACTCAAATGTTAAATGAAAATGATTTACATACAAATCTCATATTCCTGTATTGATACATTTTTGTTTAAAAAAAGATTAAAATATGGATGTTGTAAATGTATAATTTGTATATTCTTTATTAAAAATGTAGTTATTTGTTGCATTTGACTGTGTAACACCTAGCAAAGCAACTTATTTCTCTGAAAGGGTGGTGGGTATACAGTATAGCGTTGTGCCAAAAGAAAACAGCATTATTTGTCAGAATTGTTAACATCAAGTGGTCTGTCATTGAAAAATACATGTCTGTCATTGAAAAATACATGTCTGTCATTGAAAAACCCCATGTCATGATTAGATAGTGAAGAAAAAAAACAGACCAATCTCTTTCGTAAAGTTATTTGAACAATAAAAGCTAATCTAACATTTCTGAACACGGATATGTAGCATTTCAGAAAGAAACTCAAGTATTCTGGCACTTAGAAGAACGTTGAATGTAGCACCAGGGACAGTCTGCCTGATCTGGACTAATTATAAAACACTTAGAGGGAGATTTCCACTCCCGTTAAGACTGTTGTTGAGAAACTAATAACGAACCTACTGATATTGCTACATACAAGGAAGGAGAAATCACGGAACCCCAGCGTTCTGACAGACGTGTCACAAAACAAACAATACCTCACAGTGACGGGGTGCAAAGAACTGAACTAAATAGTGTGTGATAATGACATACAGGTGTGTGAACAGGTGATCAGAATTCAGGTGATTGGGATCTGGAGCGTGAGTTGCACTCACGAGATCTACGTGTTGGAAGCAGACGTTACAACATGAAGCAAGGATATTGTAATGGGTGCGTGTTGGTGGCAGGGCAGTCAGGCGCAGGAGAACGAACTTGGTAAAAACTGAGTTGTTTAATAAATGCTGATAAAACTACAAAAAACAAAATGTACAAAATAACAAAAGTGGGAACAAAACCCATCGCACAACAACATAATACATGCAGATCACATACAATCAAACAATCTCCGACAAGGACATGAAGGGAAACAGAGGGTTAAATACACAACATGTAATTGATGGGATTGGAACCAGGTGTGAAGGAAGACAAGACAAAACCAATGGAAAATGACAAATGGATCAGTGATGGCTAGAAGGCCGGTGACGTCGACCGCCCGAACAAGGAGAGGGACTGACTTTGGCGAAGTCGTGACAGATATGAATATTCTTGATACCATTTGAAAGGAAACACTTTGAAGTTTGTGGAACATTTTTTTTGTACCATCATCTTTGATGGAAGAGATGCAAGAGAGGCCATAATGTATTATTCCAGCCTAGGCGCAATTAAGATTTTGGCCTCTAGATGGCAGCAGTGTATGTGCAACGTTTTAGACTAATCAATGTTCAAAATTTTGTATCAATTCTACCCAAATGTGCCTAATTGGTTAATTAATAACTTTTCAAGTTCATAACTGTGCACTTTCCTTAAACAATGGCATGGTATTATTTCATTGTAATAGCTACTGTAAATTGGACAGTGCAGTTAGATTAACAAGAATTTAAGCTTTCTGCCAATATCAGATGTGTCTATGTCCTGGGAAATTTTCTTGTTACTTACAACCTCATGCTAATCGCATTAGCGCACATTAGCTCAACCGTCCCAGTCCTGTAGTGTAGCATCCGCATAATCTGACCACTTCTGTATTGAGCGAGTCACTGGTACTTCCTGCTTTAGTTTTAGCTTGTAAGCAGGAATCAGTAGGATAGAATTATGGTCAGATTTTTCCAATGGAGGGCAAGGGAGAGCTTTGTATGCTTCTCTGTGTGTGGAGTAAAGGTGGTCTAGGATTGTTTTTTCTCTGGTTGCACATGTGACATGCTGGTAAAAATGAGGTAAAACTGATTTAAGTTTGCCTGTAATAAAGTCCCCGGCCACTAGGATCGCCGTTTCTGGGTGAGCATTTTCTTGTTTGCTTATGGCCTTATGGAGTTGGTTGAGAGCGGTCTTAGTGCCAGCTTCGTTCTGTGATGGTAAATAGAAGGCTACGAATTGGCTTCACTCTGAGAGAAGGGCAGCCTGACAAAAGGAGAGGACGGTGGTTCAAGCACTTTCTGTTCTTGATTAAACTGTGTCACCTCCCAGAAGTACAAACAAAACATATAGTGCATGCTTCCACTGAAATGGTAGCGTGCTACTCAGCAGCTGAAGAGGAGGAGAGGAGAGAAGAGAAGAGAAGAGAAGAGGAGAGAAGAGAAGAGAAGAGAAGAGGAGAGGAGAGGAGAGGAGAGGAGAGGAGAGGAGAGGAGAGGAGAGGAGAGGAGAGAAGAGAAGAGAAGAGAAGAGAAGAGAAGAGAAGAGAAGAGAAGAGAAGAGAAGAGAAGAGAAGAGAAGAGAAGAGAAGAGAAGGAGAGAGGAAAGGAAGGGAGGAGAGGAGGGAGGAGAGGAGGGGTGAGTGGTGAGGAGAGGAGAGGAGAGAAGAGGAGGAGAGAGGAGAGGAGGGGGGAAGAGGGGTGAGGAGAGGAGAGAAGAGGAGGGGAGGGAAGAGGAGAGGAGAGAAGAGGAGGGCAGGAGAGGGGAGAGGAGGGGAGGAAAGAGAAGAGGAGGGGAGAGAAGAGAAGAGAAGGGGAGAGAAGAGAAGAGTAGGGGAGAGGAGGGGAGAGGAGAGGAGAGAAGAGGAGGCAGGAGAGAGGAGAGGAGGGGAGGAAAGAGAAGAGAAGGGGAGAGAAGAGAAGAGGAGGGGAGAGAAGAGAAAAGGAGGTGAGAGGTGCATTCAGTGTTGACCTGGTTTGACTTCTGCTCCATCCACCCCATAAACAAACCTGTCATGATCTCAGGGGTAGCAGACTGAGCTGTTAGAACTGGCAACCCAGTGGCCGCCCAAGCTTCGTTCGTGCTGTAGCCCTGGAGCCACTCTGCATGGGGAATGAGGGAACAAAAGAAAGGAGGAGAGGAGGGAGGGAGGAGAGAAGAAACCCAAAGACAGCCCAGGGAGGGCCAGCCAAATTACAAATCACTTCATTGTAACTAGAAAGGATGGATGGACGCAGTCTAGGTGCACAGCTGCCTCGCAGCTTTTCAACTCTTCAATGGACAGGAGTTTAGTTCCACTTCAAAACAATATAGTGGGATGACGGTGGTGGATGAAGGTTACGTCAAACCTCCAGTGCCTGCTGGTGGAAAATCCTATGGAATAGCTGTGATTTTACACACATTTCAACTTGGTCATTATACCTTTAACACATGTCCTCTCCAGCCATAGGATATGAGACCACAGTGCCATTGTGGAGGCACATTCGTAATTACCAGATGGCCATATCAGCAGAGGCTTTATACAGGTACAATAACTGTTTTCTGTTTGATCAATGGCTAGGGTTCAAGTTATGGTTCAATAGTCCCAACCAAAGGACACGTGTGGATAGAAAGGGGCCTTTCTAGAATGGCCAGATAGTGACACCAGAGACAGAATGTTCCCATGCAGGTGGAGTCCCAGACTACAGGACTACAGAACACTAATCCTGGATGACAGTGATGACAAAACAGCACCAGTCAGTCTGAACGGCAGGACAGGGCAATGCCCTCTCATCTGGTACCCGCTAAGAGATTACCATGGGTGTCAGACTCGCACAGTCACCAAGTCATGATACGGTCACCAAGTTAGACAGAGAGGGACACACACACACACAAACACACCACACAGATGCTGGACACTTACAAAACACCAAGAAATATTTACACAATCAATTAAATGGATGTGTTATTGGATGTATGGTAAGGTATGGGACCAGAGGCTATCTGGACAGTTTAGTGGTGGACAGGAAGAGATGCCAGAGAGAACTGTTGGCTTCTTCCACCCAGTACTCCTCTGGTTTATTGTGTCTCATAAAAGACCTCCACATGATGACAGCACATGTGGGCCAGACCACATTAAGGTATGGCCAGAGTAGAGGTAAGGGAGAGGGGAGAGTGTGAAGTTCGATCTTGTCCTGTTCCTAAAGTGAAAACATTCTCAGAATATCATTCTGAGCCAATGGCTTCATCCAGCCTGGTCTCATAAACTAGATGTAAATCCGGGACAGTAAACGTAAATCCGGGACACTCAAATTAGTATGATATGTTATTTTTGAAATGGTTAAATAAGACAGGTGGTTACTTAAGGCAATAGGTTGCGCGTTTGAATCTCATCATGGACAAGTTTTAAAATTGTAGCTAATTAG